>NC_134354.1:99124167-99204167 GCF_048569485.1 Anomaloglossus baeobatrachus | reverse complement strand
ATATATTTTTTTTTTTCTTCCTTTCCTGGATGAGACTCTCCAATACAAAATGCACAGCATACCAGTCACAATACAATGAGCTTTGCCTGGTGCTCACTACACCTAATTTGGTGCCTGTGTGGCTTTCTGTGCCTGAGTCGCCACAAAGAATGGCTGCATGTGTATTTAAATATGTATAACATGTATTGCCAGCTTTAATGAGATTTGGTTTTCTCGGCTGTTCACCACATACACACATTTGCCTACACTCCCTTACTGGGGCTGTTCACCTGAGCAACAAAGCTTGTGTGTGTGCCCTAAAAGAAGAAAGGGGAGTAGATTTAGGTGTGAGGTAAATTCAGGGCAGTTGAAGTTTGTGTGAGGTGAAGTGAGGATTGTAATATGGAGACTGTTCTGTCCTGCGGTAACTGTTGAAACCTCTGGAGGAGCCAGCTACAAATTGGCAGGGTGTCAGTCCCTAGGCCACCAGGACTTTCAAGGTCCCTAGCAAACTGAGATACAATTAGCCTTTTTTCATAAGGAGCAGTGAATTTGCCTAGTAACATGATTGAGACTGGAAACTTCTAGAAGAAATAGTGAGTTTTCCTTCAGGATTCAAGTCGCTTGCTCACTGGAAGGGATTAAAGATGTAGAGTTTTCTTGTCATGAAAATCCCAGGATTTCAAGATCCCTTTTCGCAGGTAGGGAAGTAGCAGCAGGAGGAACACACGACCACTACACAGCAGAGAAACCAAACTCTCATTGGGGTAGGTCAGACCACCATCATTGTGAAGGCTGTAAGGACTGTTCTGCTACAGTAAAAGCTCCCTGTCTCATCTTTGGCTGATTATTCTCTGCTACACCATCCTTACCTCAATATCCCCAGAACCTGTCTTAGTTGGGGGGTGAGGGGACAACTCTCTGTCACTGCACATCACCACCTATCTCCTGGGGACCTCCAGCAGTGCCTGGCCATACCAATGCCGAACATCCCAACCGACGTCACAAACGCTTTATTTATTTTTATTTTTTCTCTCCCGTTTTAATATTATTTTTAACCACATCACAAAAGCCTGTGGCCCCCGCCTGGTACGGTCACATCGGCAATGGGACCCACCACCGTGACATCAGAGGTCTGCCGGGGGCGGCACGACTGCAGTTTGCACTAGTGGCACCAGTGATGGCATTGCATTATAAGGACTTGGTACCAGTTTTCACAATCTTCAGTGATCATCAGCACTAGAATAAAATCCACATCTATCAGTTATATGTCTAATAAGCTTCTTTCCCTTTGAAATCGTAGAAAAAAAGTGCCTCGGTCTTAAGTGGTTTTGTGCACACCTCTTCCGTCTTGTTTTAGGAGCTGAGGGGTCTAGAATGCCAAGCTGGGAAAGTCAAACAATGACTACAGTGCCATTTTGGCGTGAATTATTTTTTCCCCGATTCTGTGCCAGGATGGCCTTAGGAGAATGACTTGACTATAGCACAAGACGACAGTTCTGAGTTTTGGTTTTCACTTTAGTATTTTTCCATTTCTCCAGTAGAATTTCAGATTATATAATACTGAACTGCTGCAGAAATATCGACAAGGACACATCTATGGATTATTAACAGGATCATTACAGGTGCTGGGTATATACGGAAGAACCATGTTTCCATAATTGATTGGACTAATGCATCTCCATAAGGGCAAGTAAGTCGCAGGACGACCGGTCAGATGTCACACCGACTACAAGTGGAAATACAAACCTTTGTGTAAACTTGATCACTTTGTACACTTGATTGGTTTGTCCATTTTGACTCGCAGTTATATAAACCCTTTTGTGAAACTGGTTCTGATAGTGAATCGGTGACATCGATCATGGCCGCATGTGATCAATAGATCGTTGCCTGGGGAAAGATTCGGTATAACTCGTAATCTACTAATGTAAAGTTCTGCCTATTCTGTGTTGTGGAGTCCAGTGGGCGGTCCTACTCACTGAACAGCAGCTTTTTTGTTTTCTTGCATACTCCTACAGAGAAGGAAGTCAATATAAGGACCACCTACTGGACTCCAAAGCAAAAAGTAAGAAAAATATGGTTATGTGGGAAAAAGGCAATAAAACTTGTATTAATCTGTTCTTACTCTACTCTATACCGCCTGCAGATTGACCATTAAGTATCATGCGACCGGCTCCTTTAAGGTGGCCATACACAATAGATAAATGACAGCCAAACCTGCAAGGTATCATTACTGTAAAGTGCAGCTCTAAGACAAAGGACACACGGCGAGTAAAATCGGATGAGTGTAATGCGATAAAATCACATTCCACTCAAACCAATGTTACTCTATCAGGCCATTTCCATCTGCGATTTTTTTCCTCAGCCTTAATTGGACCGAGAAAACAATCGCAGCATGCAGCAAGTGTCAAAGTCTCGGATCAATTGCACCCATACAAGTCTATGGATGTGAGTGAAACAACGGACTGCACTTGGATGACATGTGCGCATCATCTGCCAATGGAGGAGATGGAGACAGTATTCCCGCCCTCTCCTCTGCAGCTATGATCTGATCGCAGGATCGGATCACAGTATAATGACATTCAGCTTGCAGTAGAGCCAGAGCCGAGGGTCATTAGCATATCACAACCAATGCGCACTCACTTTGGATGCCATACACTCGTGTGGCCCCATGTTTAAAGGGAATCTGTCACCAGGTTTTTTCTGCCCCATCTTAGAGCAACATAATGTAGAGATAGAGACCCTGATTCCAGCGATGTGTCACTTCCTGAGCTGTTTGCTGTCATTTTGATAAAATAAATGTTTTCTCTGCTGCAGATCTAGCAATTATACAGCGCTCATGAATATGCTGGACTACCTGGCAGCTGGCCAAGTAGTCCTCAAATGATAATTTACTGCTGATTAAACAGTAGTTTTATCAAAATTACACTAAACAGCCCAGTAAGTGGCACATCACTGGAATCTGGATCTCCACCCCTACATTATGCTGCTCTCAGATTAGGTAGCAAAAACCTGGTGACAGATTCCCTTTAAAGCTGGGGCCACACAAGTGTATGGCATCCGATGCAAGAGCATCAAATGTGAGATTCTAATGACCCTTGAAGTGAAAATCCTGGTGACCGATTCCCTTTAATCATGTTTTCTGCACCTTTTCAATAAAACACTAATATTTATACTAATATAAGACCATCATTCTCCCTATACAAGGCAATGGTAGGACCAACGTTTGACAGCTGACAAATCTGTCAGAGCTTCATTACTGTGGTTACTATGCAAACATATCTTGATATCTTCCGCATACTCAATACAATTAGAATCCAGCAGCCTCCCCCACAGAGACTGGGAAAAGATTTTTAGTCTGATTGAATTAACTCTTTAAATGCAGGCGTTTCGGCATAATTTAAGTAGGGCAGCATGATCTGTAGTCATTCTGTATTTGTCACACACGAGGGTAGAGGCTTCTGCGGTGCCACGAGTGGGATTCAGCTTCTTACTTATTAATGTGGACTTTGTTGAACAAGGCCTCTGTGCCCAATGTGACACTTCACATGACCTGACAGCAGGCGTTTAACACCAGTTCTTCTGATTCGAGGGCATGTGATTGGTAATGTGGAAGGGTTGTCAGAAAAAGTCACATTAAATTTTTCCATGGGGAAAAAAAAATATATAGGTTAACTTTAATGCCATGAAATTATGGGCGCTTCAGCTGCAGAGCAGATATCTGTTTCTAGACCTTGTTGGAAGAGCTGTGACTCTTCTAAGAATGATTGATTGATTGTTCTCAGTGAGAGAAACAAAATTATAATCTTGTTGTGATACCTTTTAATGGCTAACTTAAATAAGATAAAATGATGTTACAAAGCAAGCTTTCGAGACATCTCAGGTCCCTTCATCAGGCATGGTATGACAAAATATCTGAAGAAACACATATATACACAAACAGAGCAGAGGGATGGCATAATAAAAGGGCATTTAAATAAACAAACACTGAGCTTAGAGAGTGAATCCTTAATTAGCTTTGATTAGTGGTGTGAAAGTTTTATTGTCCCAATATCCATGTAGGTTAAGAAGTCTGCTGTCCTTGCAGTCTCTGGAGCAGACCTCTCAGATTTTGTAGTGGGTCATAAATCCTCCTGACAGGTTGAGTCCTGTGTCCACAGAGTTAACCATTTTAATGAATTTGTATTCCCAGACCCTGCGATGGCTCTGTGCTCTGAAGTTGCCTTTTAATATGATCACTTTCATATGGTTTATGTTGTGTCCTGAAGCACAGAAATGTTTGGCCACATGTTTCTTCTTAGAATATGACGTACATAACCCCTAAGTACTGATCCCTTTAGTACACAAATATTTAGTGTTCATGCTTGGCTAAGACTGATTGTGTTTTGTCAGTCACATCTATAGATAATTGCATACAACATAACGTGTATATTGATTTCTGTGTAAACAGCTTCTAGGTTGACTATAGACATCGTTTCTGGACTCAAAATTAATTTGCTCTGTGTATTGCTCTAGGACTGTGTTTCCCTAGATGCCTATTCACATGTCCATGCTTCTGAATCAATTTATCAGGCTTTCCGAAAATGACCTCAGACGGTAAATGGTTATTCAGTCAGATGAGCAGTGATGAGCCCCATTACCAATAGGTTCATGGATGCGTCTGGATCCTGCTACACTACTACCTTCACTTTATACCAGCGACCCTCCACCCATCACTGAAGATGGCCGCCGTACAAATTAGGCTTTAAGACTTGAGGTATTTCAAGCATAAACAAAAATTTTGTATCAATGGATCATTTTAGCCAACTCAGGGAGTGTTCACATTATAATATATATATATATATATATATATATATATATATATATATATATATATATATATGTATATGTATATGTATATGTATATATATATATATATATATATATATATATGTATATATATATATATGTATATATATATATATATGTATATATATATATATATGTATATATATATATATATATATATATGTATGTATATATATATATATGTATATATATATATATATGTATATATATGTATATATGTATACATACATACATACATACATACATACATACATACATACATACATACATACACAATCTCAGGAGGTTCCATCTCTATAGTTGAAAAACAATATATAGGTGTGTCCCCGACTTATCCGTTCACGTAAATGAGACAAATTGGGTAAAAAATATGAAACTTTGGGAATGGCAACCTGAACCGATGATGAGATGGGATTGGTCTTGGGTTTCCCATACACATTAGGTAAAAGTTGACCAAACCTACTAGTCTTGGTGGGGATTGTTTGACTAGCTCATGTATATGGAAGCCTCATGGGTGTCCCCCGACGGCTGAGGGTTCATGTTTTGGTGAGATGGCTGTCTGCTGGACTATAATTCGTCTGACCGTTATCTCATGTGTATGGCTAGCTTCAAACCATGTGACACTCTTGTAGACCCTGTGTGAGGCAAACCCTGGGATATGAAGATGAATTATGACTTCCAGTCATAATCGCTCTCATCACTCCATGGCAGTGCCCCCTCCCTTCTTGTTCTCAATGTCCACCATCTGGGAAGGTGTCACATCCCACTTACACCTCCAACAGCCATCTCCTGTGATATGGAAATGAGATGATGTGGGAACAATGGACACAGGATGACTCCCTGCCGTGACCCTGTGGTAGGGGCTGCTATCTAATTAGCAAGGCTATGGAAGTATCCAGACAGAACGACTCCAGTAAAAAATGGTTCATATCTCGCAAGCCATATTTCCGATAAATATGGCAACCATAAAAATGGTGTCTCCGCATGCGGACGATGCTGGCACACCCTTTTTATGGGAGCAGGACCTGGGGAAATACCCCAGGCGTGATATCAGCCAATGGGGAACTAGTAGACAAGTCATGAGTCCTCTCGTTCCGTAGCTAAATTCATAGCTGTCACAATGAGAGCGTTGGCGTCCGCCTACGACGCTCCCAGGCAAAGTTATGGCCCATATTCCATGTTGGGATATTGTCCATAACTCAAGCCAGGGGTGGAGCAGTGCTCCCTCTGAGGTCACGAAGGTAGGAGGGGACCTGGATTTGCCCAGGTTGATAACCCTACTTCGGCCATTTTCCAGCGTTCTTTCGCTGGGGGTCACGTGTAGGAAACATCTGTGGGAAGGATCCTAGAAACCTGGTCTACAGCGCCCCCCTGTGGCCAGACGCACAAGGTAACTGCTGGAACTGTGTATGCCTGTTTGTAACCCATGCTTTGCTTGTAACTGTACTCTGACCTATGTATATTCTGTAGATCCCCTATTGTATATATTGTAGTTTCTAGTGTGCTTTAGGCTGATTAAATTATATAATTAATCTTGGGCTGTTCTGTTATCTCGATCTTGAATCCCACGTCTGTGTGTTCGGCTAATAGTTACCGTAAATCGGTTGGTGGCAGCGAGTTTGTGCCAAGGATTATTGTGGGGAGGCCAGTGAGATTCGGGGAGGTTTTATATATTCCGCCCGCGGAGGTCGGGGGAATATATACCCTACTCTCACCGGGGACCCTTCAATAATCGGCATAAGTAGTATAGCGGCCTCCTTGCTTATCGTCGGGCAATTCCATAATTGGCCTGACTATAAGAGGGGCGCTAGAGAGCGCATCACGTGCTCTGTCTGTCGGTCGGGAGGTATAAAGGAGGGGTGACCCCCCACTTGTTACACCCCGATTGTGACGTACTGGTAGCCAGCGCGGGGGATTTCTGAGTGACCCCCCCGGTGGTTCGTGACACCCTGTAGCTAAGCTTAATGAAGATCAGAGCTTTGCCCCAAGCTGGACTGAGCCAAAAAGTAGTCAAGGAGCAACATCTAATGCAACTAGCAGGTGGAGGTCTCCTGAAAGTTCTTATGAGGTCATTGTGCTCCTCACTGGAATGGAGACCATCAGAAATCCAAAATCCACGATGACATATTTTTGTAAAAATGGTGGAACAGAATAACGTTGGCTACAGACGCTGGTGAGAATATATTATCTGAATTAATTGTCTGAACCCCACTTTGTCTGACGGCCTCTGCTTTACACTATTTTTTTGGCCTCCTATAAGAAGTTGTGGTTTAAGTCTTAACTATAGTTTACCGTGTGTCCTGCTTTTGGTTGCTTTTTGACTGATGTCTCCCAGTCAGTAAAACTAGATCTTTCTTCCACTAGTAGAATTAGCTGTCCAGTAATTTTCCTGTAACCCTCAGGAGCTGACCATCATCCGAGTCCTGTAAGGACCATGGACAGCTCCGGGAGCTGTGCTGCATGTTCTCCTGTAGAGTGAAGCCTTGATGATACAAGATATTTGGGATGGTGCCAGCTTAGTAGACAGAGAAGCCGTGTCAGCCGGAGCCTTTGTATGAGAGCGTAAAACCAGGCAGTACAATTCAATCTCTGCCGTACCGTTAAGTGGAATCCGATAGTGCTGCTCCCATATCCATCATGTACAGTTCCACAAGCCTTTCCATCCTCCCTGAGGTCCCCGCCCCTGCACACTCTTACAGGCATCCCCAAGAGAGCCCCCTATGCCGGTAATTGACCGTCTTCTGGCCCAAGCACCCCCCCTCCCCTCCTATCCCTCACATCCAGGCTCATCTCTCAGACAAGCAGATATACTGACAGGGGACTGCTCTCCGGCTCTTCCTTTTCCGTTTTTACCCATGGATCTGTTGTGTGCAGTGGAGCTGAAGTGACGGGATCAGCGGGAGCTGCAGTGAAGACTGAATGGATTGCACTGGGGGAGTTTGCAGCTGCCGCACACTGCACAATTAATGGAGTGGCTGCAGGAGCAGGGTGAGTGGGGTCCCTGCATGTGCGGCTGCTTCCCATTTGCGTAGGATTTTTTTCGGGGCCACTTTGTTTTGGGAATCTTTGTTTACCTCTTCTTGTTTTTTCCTAGATCTCTGTTCATGTTTTTGTTTTGGTTTTTTTTGTATAAACTGAGGTGACCTCTTATCCAGCCACGTTATCCCTCACTTAATCTTTGTTTAGTCAATGGCGTCAACCGGAATTGATGGGACAGAAACATTCCTGGTCATTGCTAACAATACATTTGTCTCTGCTCTAGTTCTGTCTATCCAGGTTGATTCCTGGAGGAGAGCGACGTCTCACTAAGTGCCCTCCTCCCCCATGGATTGTAAACAGTCACTGTATTTCCGTTCTGCAGCGATGTATGGCGATAGTATCACTACAGGGCCATGTATAGCTAGAAGTGCTGATTATCAGATATGTATTTTGGTATCAATTCCATTATTGATGGCCATTGCATGGAAAGCCCTACAATCCAGGGGACTTGTGCTTCTGAATAACTTGTACTGATTGACGTGTGTGGAGCATGCGACGCTCCATGTATCTGCAGCATGGTTAGTCTGACAACTGATGAGCACATCAAGCACAATGATCAGTCGTACTGTGCTCATCCAGTCCTGACCACCCATTCCTCACAATGACTGCAATGTTTGTTTTCCCCATATACGTCCAGCTGACGTACACCGATCAGATTGTCCTAATTGGCAGAACAGCCAGATCTGCTATGCGCACGAATTCATGATTTACACAAGTGACCGGACTGTGAAATCATTAATGTCCTGATATAGCACCTAACGCACAGCCCAATAATCACAGAGGGACTTTATCTGTAACCCACCCTCATCTCATACAGAACGGCACCGCAAAAGATCACCTGGACACAGGCATCATATGCTTTATATTCAGACTATGTATAGATGTAGTATATGTAGTGTAACATATGTAGATACAGGCAAATATGTGCATACAAATGGTTTTATATATAATATAGATATATATTTTATATACATACACATATATATACACACACAGTATATTATAAGTATATTATAAATATATATATATGTATGTGTGTGTATATATGTGTATGTATATAAAATAGAATATATATATATATATATATATATATATATATATATATATATATATATGTATATATGTGTATGTATATAAAATAGAATATATATATATATATATATATATATCTATAGATTATAGATATATATATAATATATCGCACACACAATCACACATAATATATGCATAGACTCACTAGTATATACATGCACGCACACACACTATATATTGTGTGTGTACATGTGTGTGTACATGTATGTGTGTATACATATATACAGTATATATATTTATAATGTGTGTGTGCGCGCATGTGTACCTGTAGTGTGTCTATGTATATACGATCTGTGATTATGCATACGTGTTTATGCGTCTGTCTATACAGACACAGTAGGAACCAATACAATACAGTTTTAGTTTTATCAGCGCAGGTGCACAAACTGCTGTCCATCACAATTTTCACAACTTTGAGGTCTACATTTCACTCTTCGACAAACCCTATTCCACCCACTTTTGGTTCACCTTGTGTATGTATATATAGTGTGTGTGTGTGTGTGTGTGTGTGTGTGTGTGTATAATATAATGTGTGTGTGTTTATGTATATAAGACCTCACCATGATCTAATTTTCGCTTGTAGGTGAATGTCTCCATCATGAGTTTTGATTTAATAAAGCCCCGGTCCCGGGAGAGATTGCTGGCATGTAACGCACGCTTTATGTAATCGTAGCTGATGTTGCTCTGGAGATCACACTTCTCTTTATATTTGATGACAGCATTCATTGTATGACCGCAGAGAAGGGGCTGGGTTTCAGTACAACATCTCCTTAGAAGATACATGCAATTGAGTGAGTTGGGCGCCCCTCACAGGTTATCTACTGCAAGTAGTGTAAAGCAATGCCTTTGATAAAGTGCAGTCTTCTATGGTTAGCCTTAAAGGGGTTGTCCACTCCTCTAAGCTCTGTTCCAGTGCAGAGTCTCCACCGCTGCGCCCATTGTCTGTTATCGTCTGCAGCGTTTGGAACGCGGACACTTCTGAAGGCAATAAATGAGCTCAGCGGCTCTGCCAATATAGATTGCAAGAACTGCTGAGTTTTACGATTGGCTGCAGCACTGTCGACATGACCAACGCTGCAGACAATAAGACACTGGGAGCAGTGGCAGACAATCAGTGCTGTTTGAGCCGGGCAGGGTAAGGAAAGAATAGTTTTTTAACTAATAACAGCTTAAAGTCTAAACTTTTATTTTCTTAAAGGCGACAACAACTTTTTATGTCTAGTTCAGCATTAAAGCAGTCGGCCCCTTTGTCATATTAGTGCAGCTTTCCTTGGATTCACCAGCACTTCTGTCTATACACAGACTGCTAGCGGTGTAGCGTGTGACCGGACCTGTCCATCAGCCTCCTATGTAGAATAGTAGCTTTCGTATGTGAGATGTTCTACAGCTGTAGTATCACTCACTGTGTATGTTCATTATACATGCTCATTTCATGTACACACGAGGCAGAGACCTGTCAATCACCCGCACTGGTGATGGGAGAAGCTGGCGGGGGGACAGTCAGACTACTCTAGTCGACAGCTATGGTCCCTGAATCTTTAAAATATACTTTGTCCTAAACGCCGTGCGTTTCACCGTAAAATATACCTGGGTGCAACCATGTAATAAGGCTCTGATTTGGGCAGCAGGAGTCAATGACTGGTTCTTTCTACAGTGAATCTGTCAGGAGTTTCTTGTTATGTAATCCGAGAGCAGTATGATGTAAGGGCAGCGACCCTGGTTCTCATCTCTGCTTTTAGATTACATAGCAAACGTCTGCTGACATATTCGGTTTAAATCGGCTGTTTTATTTTATTAAACGGGGAAAATTGCAAAGAGCTTGTAAAAACTATTAAAAATCCTTTTTGCAAACTATGCAATTTGAGGTCGCCAGTTTCCTAGGCAAGGAGCATGTTTGCAAATTCTTATATAACCAGTAAAAGCTGTAAAAGTGTCCGGGTCACTTCATTGCCCCTGCAAATGTAGAATCGAGAAATAAGTCGGCTCAACATTCACCTTTGATCAGCACGGCCTGGGTTGAATGGTGGAGAGCGAAATCTGGTGATAAAAGGAAGATCATGACATAAAAAAAAAGCTTTCTTTAATAAATACAAAATATAAAAACACAATCCGACAAAAACATCAAAAATGTTGGAAAATAAAAAGGAATCCCAGGAAACCGACGCGTTTCGGTTTATGCCTTAATCATAGTTCACAAGAAGGATTGTCTTGACAGACACGGGGGTCATCAGCTGACGCCTGGCTATCATGACATCTCCGCGGCCCCCCGTGATCACATGACGGAGGCACCGATGGGAGCAGGAAATGATGCAATGATGATCAGATCAGCCGACGTGCAGGGAAAGATGTGGGCTTGGTGTGTGAGCCAGCATCAAAGCAAGGGACACGACCTATGACGTAAATATACGTCACAGCTCATGAAGGGGTTAAATAGAAGGGGGCGCTACCAGTGTGATTATAGTATATCACAAGTGAGTACACCCCTCATATTTTTGTAAATATTTTATGACTTTTCATGGGACAACACTGAAGATATAACACTTCTGATACACTGTAAAGTAGTCAGTGTACGGCTTGTATAACAGTGTAAATTTGGTGTCTTAAATAACTCAACACACAGCCATTAATGTCTAAACCGCTGGCAACAAAAATGAGTACACCCCCAAGTGAAAATGGCCTAATTGTGCCCACAATGCTAATATTTTGTGTGACCCATCATTATTTTCAAGCACAGCCTTAAAGGGAATCTGTCATCAGGATTTTGCACCCCCATCTGAGAGCCACATAATGTAGAGACAGAGACCCTGATTCCAGCGATGTCACTTACTGAGCTGTTTGCTGTCATGTGGATAAAATCAATGTTTTCTCTGCTGCAGATCTAGCAGTTATACAGAGCTCACAAATATGCTGGACTACCTGCAGCACACCAAGTAGTCCTCTAATGATAATCTACTGCTTATTAATCAGGGATGTTATCAAAACTACACTAAGCAGCCCAGTAAGTGACAAATCTCTGGAATCAGGATCTTTGTCCCTATGTTATGTTGCTCTCAGATTAGGTGGCAAAAACCTGGTGACAGATTACCTTTAACTCTCTTGGGCATGGAGTTCATTAAAGCTTCACAAGAGCTACTGGATCCTCCATGACAACACCATGGATCTGGTGGATGTTAGAGACCTTGTGCTCCTTCACCTTCCATTTGAGGTTGCTCAATAAGGTTTAAAGGCCCTGTCACACACAGAGATAAATCTGCGGCAGATCTGTGGTTGCAGTGAAATTGTGGACAATCAGTGCCAGGTTTGTGGCTGTGTAAAAATGGAACAATATTTCCATGATTTCACTGCAACCACAGATCTGCCAAAGATTTATCTCTGCGTGTAAACTGGCCTTTAGTCTGGAGACATGTTTGGCCAGTCCAGCATCTTTAGGCTATGTGCCCACGGGGACAGTGTCCTGCGGATATATCCGCAGGACATTCCGCATGAGCTCCCAGGAAACAGCACCACAACTTTTGTCTGTTTCCATGCTGCGGCTATGGTGCGGGCATTCTGCATTGAGGATACAGTACCATGGCTTCGGCACTGCATCCTCAATGCAGAACAAGTGCTGCAGTGATCGGGCACTCATACTTACCTCTATCATGCAGCACCTCGCTTTCCGGCAGCCGGGTCACTCTCTCAACGTCTGCAGAAGAAGGTGGGCGGGCCTGAACTAGCTCCGGCTGTCACATGACCGGAGCTCGTGCAGGCTCCACCCACCTCTTCCTTCCTGTACCTGGATTCACCGCGCTCCTGTACACCGGACGGAGAAAGTGACTCCGGTGAGGCAGGTAAGTATATGGGACCCTGCGGAGAAATCCGCAACAATAATTGACATGCTGCAGATTTTTCCGGATGGAAATTCGCACGATTTCCGCTGCGGAAAAATCCGCAGCGTGGGCACAGTATTTCCCAAATGCCATAGAAATGGCTGGGGGAGTAGCTGTGCTGCAGATTTTCGGGAAATCCGCGGCTTTTCCGCGAGAAATCCGCGGCAAAATCCGCGCATTTTCCGCAGTGTGGGCATATAGCCTTACCCTCAGTTTTTTTAGCAAGGCAGTGGTCAAGATGGAGGTGTGTTTGGGGTCGTTATCATGTTGGAATACTGCCCTATGGCCCAGTTTCTGAAGGAAGGGATCATGCTCTGCTTCAGTATATCACAGTACATGTTGGCATTCATTGTTCCCTCAATGACAGATTCTATTTAAAGGGAACCTCTTGTCTCATTAGACGTGAACTGATTTGTGCATGAATATTCGCCTATAGTTATTTCTTGGGCAGTAGAAGTATGTTATTCACTTCTACTCCTTTATGTCAGAGCTCTCACCACTTTTTGATGAGCAAATCACAGAGGCTGGTCTGCTGTAGTATGAGACCAAAGGCAAACAATATATTGTGCAGTGTGGCAAAGAGAGAAATAAAATGACTGACGGCGTGCGCTGTAGAAATGATGGTGGGGTTTTCCCCGCCTCTCCCACCCCTCTCATTAGTGACTGATGCCATCTGTACGTGCAGATACATGGCGGCTCTTAGTCACTGGTGAGAGCAGCTGGTGGGGGGGATCTCGTCAGAGAACATACAGGTGTTCAATCCACAGGGGGCATTTTCTTAGGCCAGACCCGCACTTCCATGTGGCACGGTGACTGCTCGGTCAGGCAACCTTATAAGTTGGATACAAAAACTCCATCAGTCCAAAATATTTAGCGTAAGGGGAAAAACCCTATTACTTTGCATGCGTCCACCATAACAAACATGGCACAAGAGGAGAAACAAGTGGACTTGTGTAGAAAGATAAAAATAATCTTTATTAGAAGCACTTTAACCCTAGAACGCATACCTGGGGCCTCGCAGGCCTGCTAGGTCGTTTGTTTTCTATGGTAGATTGAATTGCTTGCGCGTTCTAGGGTTAAAAAGAGTTGACATAAATATTACACAATTAAGAGGAGCATAGAAGGAATGGACCGACTATGCAAACAACACAACACAAACAATACACTAGGTTAGGGGTCAGGAACCTTTTTGGCTAAGAGAGCCGTAAACGCCACATATTTTGAAATATAATTCCGCGAGAGCCGTACAATATGTTTAAAGGGCCATTGACAGATCAATCGCTCCAATGTTCTCTTAGTACAGCAAGGAATGCTCCTCCCTGCTGTATAAAGCCACAACTGGACTGAAACAATGGTACTACACTCTGCTACAAACACACACACAACTCTGCTACAAACAGACAAACACACACAACTCTGCTACATACAGACAAACACACACAACTCTGCTACATACAGACAAACACACACAACTCTAATACATACAGACAAACACACACACAACTCTGCTACATACAGACAAACACACACACACAACTCTGCTACATACAGACAAACACACACACAACTCTGCTACATACAGACAAACACACACACACAACTCTGCTACATACAGACAAGCACACACAACTCTGCTACATACAAACACAACTCTGCTACATACAGACAAACACACACAACTCTGCTACATACAAACACAACTCTGCTACATACAGACACACACAACTCTGCTACATACAGACAAACACACACAACTCTGCTACATACAGACAAACACATACAACTCTGCTACATACAGACAAACACATACAACTCTGCTACATACAGACAAACACATACAACTCTGCTACATACAGACAAATACACACAACTCTGCTGCTCTGTGGGGCCTGCACCCGCGGCTCGGCGGGTACAGCACCCGCGGCATCGGCGGAGCCAGCACCCGCGGCATCGGCGGGGCCAGCACCCGCAGCATCGGCGGGGCCAGCACCCGCAGCATCGGCGGGGCCAGCACCCGCGGAATCGGCGGGGGGGGGGGATTGGCAGGGCATACATCTGGGGGGTTAGAAGCAGCTCACCGGGGCCCATAATGGGGAGGCGGGGAGGGCATTTACCCGATTAGGTCACGGTGGAGAGGGGGCCCACACAGCGCCGGACAGAAGCTCGCCTCCTTCATCTGTGGGACTGAGAAGGCGGTAGCTCCGCCCACAGATGAAATTCAAAACAGGATGTCTGCGCGCCTTAAAGTGACGGCGCCGCAGATTGCCGCTCACCACTGCCGCCAATGCTTATCAGGCCATCAAATAACTACCAATATCAGCGTGCACCGCGGCCTGATGTAGCGCGGTGCATGCATCCTTCCCATAGACAGGTAGGAGCCCTGTCTGCGAGCCAGATACGGCCATCAAAAGAGCCATATCTGGCTCGCGAGCCATAGGTTCCCGACGCCTGCACTAGGTACTCAATAATTGTATTGTGACAATAATGACAGAATCCCTTATAGATTACACATGAACCACGGAGGCTAAAACCTGTATTAAATTATAAGGCTGGTTTCAGACGTCCGTGTTTTAGGTACGTGTGACATTCGTTTTTAATACGGATGTCACACGTACCCATGTTACCCTATTGTGTACTCACACGGCCGTGTTTTCACACAGACCATGTGGCCCCGCTATTTCACACGGAGATGTGTCCGTTTTTCCTCCGGCAGCACGGGTGTCACACGGGGACCGCACACTGATGTGATCCGTGTGACATCAGTGTGACACGGACCGGAGAAAACACGGGTTTTTAAATAAAAAGATTTTCTATATTTACCTGTCTCCAGCGCTGCTGTCTCCCGCTCCTGACCCCCGCTCATTATTTTCATTGATTATTCACTGCATTGAGCAGCTGGGAGCAGGGGCATCGCGGTGACAGCGCCGGAGACAGCACCGCCGAGGACAGCATCGCTGGGGACATCACTAGTGACAGGTGAGTATCCTGCCAGCAGTGTGTTCATGGACGTCCAGGAGGTCATCTGATTTCCCAATGAACTCTGATGACCTCCTGATGACGCCCCTGCGACAACTGCGCTACAGCGAGTGTCTTCCAGGGGTTCATGAGAGTTCATTGGGAACTCCGATGACCCCCTGGATGTCACTTCACAAACTGCTGTATACTGACCTGTCACCGGTGATGTCCCCGGTGGTGCTGTCCCCCGCGATGCTCTGGCTTCCAAATCCTCGGGCAGTGAATAATCCATGAAAATAATGAGTGGGGGTCAGGAGCGGGAGGCAGCAGAGCAGAAGACAGCATCGCTGGATACAGGTAAATATAGAACATCTTTTCATTGCAGACACACATGTTTTACCCGGTACATGTCACACGTATGCAAACACGGATGTCACACGTGTGACCATAACCATGCGTGTGACTGGTACCTGATTAAACACTGACGTCTGAAAGCGGCCTAAAAGGAATAGTCAGCCCCCTGCAGGGCTGAGGTAAGCAGAAGTAAATTGAGCTGATTAGCCACTGTCAGACACACACAGATGAGAAGTGCCAAAAGTTGTCAGTCATTAAATAGTTAAATAACACCATACATATATGACTAACCAGCTCAAGAAAACATATATACCTGCAGGGGGACTGGCAGGAAAACACCCATTTTATCCTCCATGGTTCATGTGTAATCTATAAGGGATTCTGTCATTATTGTTACAATACAATTATTGATTACCCTGTGTATTGTGTAGTTTGATAGCCGCTCCATTCCTCCTATGCTGCTCTTAATGGTGTAATATTTATGTCAACTCTTTTTAAAGCGCATAAAGACTATATTTATCTTTCTACAGAAGTCCACTTGTTTCTCCTCTTGTGCCAACCTTATAAATTGGACCATTTGTTTCTTTTTACCGATGGCACACTGACCCATGTTGTTGTATGAGCCTTCCCTTCTTTGAAAGTAAAGCACCTCCTATAAATGGTGACACTGATACAAAGCAGTGGCAAATCCAACCCCCTCAGCTCTTCCTCATCCAGCCCCTGGTTTTTTAAAAAAAAAAAAAAAAAAAAGATTTCTTATGAAAAATGTAATTGCCCTAAATTGATGCTGTAAAATTTTGGCACGTTCGCTACACAGCCCTGTCGAATCTATCGGAAAGTGTGAATAATTCTTATTTTGGTGCACAACAGGTATATTTTTTGCTACGGGATAAATTGCGTTACACTGACTAATGTTAGTACATATCCAGCAATGATTTATCCTGTGTTTTTTGTTTTGTTTATGCCTTTTTGGTGTCTTTTAGGGTTACATAGTTACTTAGGTTGAAAAAAGCCCTAGGTCCATCTAGTACAACCTTCCTCCACCAGTTCTACATTTTGTCACTAAAGCGGGCTTTTACACGCTACGACATCGCTCAAGTGATCTCATTGGGGTCACGGATTTTGTGACGCACATCCGGTCGCTTTAGCTTTTAACGTGCAAAATCGCTCATCAGTGACATGGGGGTCCATGCTCAAATATCGTTACTGCAGCAGTAACGAAGTTGTTCCTCGTTCCTGCGGCAGCACACATCGCTCCGTGTGACATCGCAGGAACAAGGAACCTCTCCTTACCTGCGTCCCGGCCACAATGCGGAAGGAAGGAGGTGGGCGGGATGTTACGTCCCGCTCATCTCCGCCCCTCCGCTTCTATTGGGCGGCGGTTCAGTGACGCTGCTGTGACGTCGCTGTGACGCTGAACGAACAGCCCCGTTAGAAAGGAGGCGGATCGCCGGTCACAGCGACGTCGCAGGGAAGGTAAGTCCGTGTGACCGGTCCGGGCGATGTTGTGCGACACGGGCAGCGATTGGCCCGTGTCGCACAACCGATGGGGGCGGGTACACATGCTGGCGATATCAGTACAGATATCGCAGTGTGTAAAGCAGCCTTAAGTCATTTATAACCAACAATGTTATGTGTACTGAGGACATCATCCAGCCCTTTCTTAAAAGCTGTTATAGTATCTGCCATTACTACCTCTTGTGGTCGGCATTCCACAGTCTGACTGCTCTAACTGTAAAGAACCCTTTCCTATTTAGCTGTCGGGGATAGTGGTGGCTTCTTTTTTTCTTTTTGAAATGCAGCATGATCCGGGTTACGATTCTTGTATTTTTTGACTTGACAAAGTCAGTAAAAATGAGCGATTCCAACCTTTTGGTTACTTTGTATTATGTAATGTTGTCAGCAGAAGGTCTGTGATAATGCATTATTTACATCACGAGCTATAGACTGCAGCGTGCTACGTGTGATCCTGGAGTAAGTGACTCAGGCTTTTGCTTTTAAAGAAATTCCTGTGACCTGAGAATAAATTTCCAAAACGCATTCACCTCTTTATCTGATATTTGGAAGGATGTTGAGCACTGCTTGTATGGCACAGTGCTGCCTATGCACAGCATGGGGGCACTATTCTCACATTCTTCATTTTTGGTATTTTCAGGTATAGAAGTACTGTAATTCTTTGCGGCACTTCATATTTCATTGTGTTCTTTCTCTAAACAGTTAACTCAGTATCTCGCCTGCCGGAGTACTTTGGAAATAATTATAGTCCTCCCACGGCTTATCACGCAAACACAAGATCTCATTCTGCTCATCTTTCCCTCCGCTTCCTCATTAACCTCTTTGTTTCTAAACTTACATACTGTATATACAAGCGCTGGCCGTACTCATGATCTACATGCCACCGCTGCAACCTATGATTGGCTGCAGTGGTCCAGTGTACATCTTGACCGAGCAGGACATACAGAATCAGTCTTCGTACCTATGTCCATTTGGAGCAATGTATGGGGACTCTGGCAGTATTTGCAACAGGTGAACTGCGCACCCCTTCCCTAACCCGCATCCCCCCGAGTTCTTGGTGGATTTAAACTCTATTGTCTTTTTGCATTTAAAAACTAAACATAAAAAAATCAACAGACCTAGCTAATCAGTGAGACTGTCTATATCTGTTTCCCAAACTCACAGCCCCCCCGCAGATTGTTGTCTCAATTTCCTTAGTATTGCCTAGGTGAGAGGACTTGTGCCAATTACTGATGGCTTGATAATATCTCCACCACCAGTGAGGGCTGAAGCTTCGGAAACATCGGTCTATAAGGTGGTTATTTTCATGGGGATCTATATGATGTGTTTCAATGTATAGCATTTCTTCATGCTCAAAACGCGCCAGTTGATGTATTTTTCTTTAGCCCAATTATGTCACATGTTGACGTTTAATGGTAGTTGGAACGTTTGATCATCTACTACTTTTTTATCAGGGTAGTCACAGAAATAAAATCTGAGACGAATACTTCTTGTCTGATCATATTTAATTTTTACTCTGTTTTTGTTATATGCATCGTGATGTCTCCAGACTAGAGATGAGCGCACTTGTAGAAGTTGGGGTTGGCCGGTGTACCTGGACTTTGGAAAAAGTTCGATTTGGGTCCCGGACGTTTCCTGAACCCTAATGGAAGTCACTAATTGGTCTGCTCACATGCAGCCAGCCATAAACAGATCACTTTTGGGGGCAAGTGGGATTTTTCCATTTTATTTGGGTGCACATTACATCCATTCAGGCTGTTGTTACCCCCGGTGTGAGCCATTCAAACATCGGCTCGCACTGGGCTGAGCACCGAGCATACCCGATCACAGTGATGCTGGTGCCAGTGGTTTGCCTACGTAAAGTACCCAAATGCAGGTTTTTTTTGTAAAATCTGTGTTTGATACAACCACCAAAAAATGAACCTCGGGTTCGCTCATCTCTACCTCAGACATGTGCACCTAGGCCGCCATAAACTGAACACATGCCATTGATGGTTTTTTGGGCATATGCCAGGTTTATGTGCATAATATTTACTGTATAGGGGACGTATAATCTGCTTATGATTCTTATACAGAGGGACAGTATAAAGTATACCGTGTGCTATACAGCTGTGTACCATGGAAGTCATCGTCTACTGTGCCTATATATTGGGCATAGGAAGCCTCAATCAGTCGTGTACATCAGTTAGTGCTGTGAGGTATGCCACTGTTGGAAGCAAATAAAACAGATGTGAACAGAGTCTTGGCAACATCCACTGTACAAACAATAAAAAAACAACAAAAAATGTTTTTCAAACCTGTACAGTAAAGTTTCTCTGTTTCCCATAGCAACAAAACATAATTTTTCCACAGCAGCTTACAGTGTCATTCAGACATCAATTTTTTTATCTTGAGATCCATTTTCATTAGCATGCCTGACCAGATTTTCATCAGTGTTTGGCCGTATGTCCAGTTTGCCATCAGTGTTTGGCCGTATGTCCAGTTTGCCATCAGTGTTTGGCCGTATGTCCATGTTTGCCATCAGTGTTTGGCCATATGTCCATGTTTGCCATCATTGTTTGGCCGTATGTCCATGTTTGCCATCAGTGTTTGGCTGTATGTCCATTTTTGCCATTAGTGTTTGGCCGTATGTCCATTTTTGCCATCAGTGTTTGGCCGTATGTCCATGTTTGCCATCATTGTTTGGCCGTATGTCCATGTTTGCCATCAGTGTTTGGCTGTATGTCCATTTTTGCCATTAGTGTTTGGCCATATGTCCATTTTTGCCATCAGTGTTTTAGCCGTATGTCCATTTTTGCCATCAGAGGTTTTTCTTATTTGCCCCAAAAACTTGCAAAGCTTCTCCTACTTACAGTATTAATACTGGTGAAAAACATGGCTAGAGCACAATGGGAAAATGGACATTGAATGAGGCCTAAGACATGAGGAAGGTGCAGTGAATTGTCATGGGCACTAATGTTATGTGCACACTAGCTTTTTCAGGTGGGTGTGCCTCATAAAGTGCCTGAAAAAGTGCTTAAAAAGAATAAACCTCTGCGTTGAAATGTAAAACTGACTCGCTGTGAAAATGTTCAGTCTTGTGAGCATCTTTTAACTGCTTCAGGTTTTTAAAGAGGAAAAGTGTTTAAAAAAGTGACCTGAACACAATGTGTGACGCCCTGGACTAGCCAGGTAGTCACATACATAACAACATGCACACACCCCCACCCTAGGCAGCAACAACAGTCAATCAAAAACCCTTGTTGCCTCCCTCCAGGTTCTGATGTCCACACCATGTGGGGCGGAGCCAGGCGGTTGGCCCCACCCACTGAGGAGTTCACAGGCCTGGAGGTGGGAAAAGTGACAGTTGAGTCTTGGAGGTGGAAGTGAGAGGAGTAAACACTAGAGGTGTCTGGGTTGGAGCCCAGGCACTGACAGCAAGGTTGGCAGACGGTGGTGGCCGTCTGCAGGAGTTGGTGGAACTCTGCAGAGCCGTAAGGACCGGGTCAGGTGTCTGCCCGCCATTACCGGACCAGGGAACGGAGTGAAGCTGAGCACACAGGCAGGGCCATCGGACCCCGACCAGGCTTGGAGCCGCCGTCAATAGTCAAATCCAAATGTGACAGAAACCCCAGGGGTTTCCTAACAACCAAGTCCCGATTGAAGGCAAGCGCTCACACCGAGAGGATATACAGCCACCGTCACAGGCTAGAGATCCAAGGGCCAGCGCCTGCAGGCAAAACGGGCTCCTACGGCCCCTATACGCCGGGGAGTGGACTACCGGTGGGCAACCACAGGAGTCAGATCATCATTCCAAAGGTGCAGGGAAAGACAGCCACCACCAGCCGTCCGAGGAGAGCACAACAACAACAACACTGCATCCGGCTGCGGGACCCATCCATCTGGCCGTTTTGGTTTACCAGACTCTTTGTCAGTGATTGTCTGAATGAGTACACCAGTGCCATCCGGCACCGCGCCGCGCTGTCCCTGCAATCCTGCACCTCACCAACCCTGCTTCCCCGTTACACCACCGGGCCCCGGGACCACCAACCCCTACCCACGGAAGGGGAAAACAACATCCCAGCTGCTCCCTACCATCGCTCCTGGGATCCCCGTCACCAGCAGCGGTGGTGCCCATCTTCACCACAACCCGTGGGTGGCGTCACAAACTCTCTCCCCCAAATAAAACTGCCCCTTTTCACTCACGGGTGAGGAGCGCTGCTCGAGTCCCCGGGTCCGGCCCACCGCTCGAGCCACGGAGCAGCAGCAGCAGAAGCCCTGGACCCGAGCGTGGCGAGCGCGTCCCTTCCGCCCGCGACAAATGCGCTTCAGGCGGCTTCTGCTTGGAAGCCACTCACTATCTCATACACACAAGGAAGAAAAAAAAAATGACGACAGCAGAGCCGCTGAAAAAAGTGACCACAAAGACAATTCAGGAAAAACAATGCCAGCAAATTCCTGAAACATCATCTGCTTGAAAAACTCCGTGGGTTAGTTCGAGTTTAAGACATTGTATGCAAAAACCCACAGATAGTCTTAGGCCCAGGGCTAGACTGGGGCAAAAAAGCAGCCCTGGCACACAAACCCCACCAGCCCACATATAGCACCCATCACCCCCGATCTGTGAATGTTCCTTTACGCGGTTATTGTGGAGACACGAGGGTCAGTGGGTGCTCCTGTCCGCTGGCCTGGCGGTCTTTATAAAGACTGCTTGCACTCCTTCCTGTGGGCAAAACACTACTCAAAGAACACAGGTTGAGTAAACCATACACTCGTAAGACTTGATTGGTTCATCAACAGGCAGAAACATATAGTACATTTCCAGCAAAATACAAGTCGGTACAAGCAACAGACACTCACCCTTCCACTGGCCCACCAGGGATTAGAGTCTTTATGGCATCAGGGCTTCCAGGGCCATCTAGCCCAGTCCAGCAGCACTCTGCTTTTGGCGGGCACCCACTGAGAAGAGATAGCAGCAAGCTTAAGGCCCCGTCACACACAACGAGATCGTTGCTGAGTCACGGTTTCTGTGACGCAGTAGCGATCCCATTAGCGATCTTGTTATGTGTGACACCTACCAGCGATCAGGCCCCTGCTGTGAGATCACTAGTCATTGCCGAATGGTCCGGACCATTTTCTTCAAAGGCGATGTCCTGCTGGGCAGGACACATCGCTGTGTTTGACGCCTACCAACAACCTCCTAACACGGTCCCAATGCCCACCGAGATCATTATACAGGTCGCTGATCATTACTGCGTCGTTGCTAAGGTCTAACTGTGTGACATCTCACCAGAGACCTCCCAGCGACTTCCCCAGCTGGAGCCGAAGTTCCTCATCTGGGGGCATATAGAAGCTTTCTCTTGGTGCAGTTCTGTGATTCCCCAGCTGGAGCCGAAGTTCCTCATCTGGGGGCATATAGAAGCTTTCTCTTGGTGCAGTTCTGTGATTCCCCAGCTGGAGCTGCAGTTCCTCGGTCTGGGGGTATGTAGTAATACACTGGTGACAAGAGCAAGGCCCTTTGATAGCTCTCAGTTCTTAAAGGGAACCTGTCATCAGAAATTTCGCCCAAAAGCTAAAAGATTCCCCCTCTGCAGCTCCTGGGCTGCATTCTAGGAAGGTCCCTGTTATTATTGTGCCCCATGTGAGACCAAAATAAAGCCTTTATAAAGTTCTACCTTTTTGTATGCAGCTTCTGTAAATCTGTCACGGGGGCGGGCTCTCTGCTGTCCGTTATTCTGCCTCCTGGTCCTGTATGCCGCCCCCATCGCTCCTTTCCATATCTGATGCACCGCCCACTGCTCCAGCCATCCCCGCGCATGCCCAGTGCCAGTCTCACAGGACTGAGCAGTGTGACCGCTGGTGACGTGTGCGCAGGCAAGTGATTATGGACGGGACTGTGACTGTTATCAGCAAGTACCCGGCCATAATCTCTTGAGCGCGCAAACCTCTCCAGCATTCACACTGAGCTCAGTGTAGATGCTAGACTGTATGGGCTGCTTCCAGGGATGACGTCCCTTTGTCATGTGATAGTATTTCGAACACGCCCCTATCACATGACAAAGGGACGTCATCCCTGGAAGCAGCCCATACAGTCTAGCATCTACACTGAGCTCAGTGTGAATGCTGGAGAGGTTTGCGCGCTCACGAGATTATGGGCGGGTACTTGCTGATAACAGTCACAGTCCCGCCCATAATCACTTGCCTGCGCACACGTCACCAGCGGTCACACTGCTCAGTCCTGTGAGACTGGCACTGGGCATGCGCGGGGATGGCTGGAGCAGTGGGCGGTGCATCAGATATGGAAAGGAGCGATGGGGGCGGCATACAGGACCAGGAGGCAGAATAACGGACAGCAGAGAGCCCGCCCCCGTGACAGATTTACAGAAGCTGCATACAAAAAGGTAGAACTTTATAAAGGCTTTATTTTGGTCTCACATGGGGCACAATAATAACGGGGACCTTCCTAGAATGCAGCCCAGGAGCTGCAGAGGGGGAATCTTTTAGCTTTTGGGCGAAATTTCTGATGACAGGTTCCCTTTAATTCAGGGTATTGTGCCTTACAGTTTAGGTTGGAGATAGCTGCTCTCGCATTTGCAAGTTCTATCCGACTGCATAATTTTCCTCTGAACTATGAAGTCGGAAGGGCTGAGCTAATACACATTTACAGACAATAAGGCGCTGATCAATCTGGGAAAAGGCAATGGCTTACTTGTCTTGATTTC
This sequence comes from Anomaloglossus baeobatrachus, assembly GCF_048569485.1. Taxonomy (NCBI): domain Eukaryota; kingdom Metazoa; phylum Chordata; class Amphibia; order Anura; family Aromobatidae; genus Anomaloglossus; species Anomaloglossus baeobatrachus. Next base: position 99,179,815 of record NC_134354.1, on the reverse strand, counting down.
ACAAACAATAGGACCTCTATGTCTGGCCTAAGGGTACCTTCACACTTAGCGATGCAGCAGCGATCCGACCAGCGATCTGACCTGGTCAGGATCGCTGCTGCATCGCTACATGGTCGCTGGTGAGCTGTCAAACAGGCAGATCTCACCAGCGACCAGTGAACAGCCCCCAGCCAGCAGCGACGTGCAAGCGACGCTGCGCTTGCACGGAGCTGCCGTCTGGAAGCTGCGGAGACTGGTAACTAAGGTAAACATCGGGTATGGTTACCCGATGTTTACATTAGTTACCAGCGCACAGCTGTGTGTGCAGGGAGCAGGGAGCCGCGCACACTGAGCGCTGGCTCCTTGCTCTCCTACCATAGCTACAGTACACATCGGGTTAATTAACCCGATGTGTAATGCAGCTACATGTGCAGAGAGCAGGGAGCCGCGCACACTGCTTAGCGCTGGCTCCTTGCTCTCCTAGCTGCTGTACACATCGGGTTAATTAACCCGATGTGTACAGCAGCTACATGTGCAGAGAGCCGGAGCCGGCAGCACAGGCAGCGTGAGAGCTGCAGAGGCTCGTAACTAAGGTAAATATCGGGTAACCACCTTGGTTACCCGATGTTTATCTTGGATACAGCTTACCTCAGCTGTCAGACGCCGGCTCCTGCTCCCTGCTCGCTTCATTTGTCGCTCTCTCGCTGTCACACACAGCGATCTGTGTGTCACAGCGGGAGAGCGGCTTTGAAGAAAACGAACCAGGGCTGTGTGTAACGAGCAGCGATCTCGCAGCAGGGGCCAGATCGCTGCTCAGTGTCACACACAGCGAGATCGCTAATGAGGTCACTGCTGCGTCACAAAAAGCGTGACTCAGCAGCGATCTCGGCAGCGAGCTCGCTGTGTGTGAAGCACCCCTAAGTAAGAACACTTCACCTTCACACAAGTTGCCAAATGCTATGTGGTCACAGTCTTTCCCCTCACTACTCACAGCAGGAGTTATTTGAAGAGCCATATGTGAATGGTGCAGCAGTGCATATGATCGCCACATCTTCATTTACATGGTGCTCTTCAAAGCTTCAAAGCTACCTTTCTCGGGATCGTGGGGGTCTCCACAGTCAGATCCGCAGCTATGGGAAAGTCATCCCCTATCCAGAAGATAGAGCTTAACTTGCAATAACCCATTTAAACTGGTTTTTTCAACATTTATTTTTATTTGTTTGTAGGAATGTAGATAATTAATTATAAACCAATAATGACCCTCCCGAATACCGCCTCTCAAAACAGGACAGGAGACGTTGTACTGTGCAGTATACAGCCATGTCTGAAAGTTTCGGCACCCTTAAAATTGTTCCAGAAATTGAAGTACCGTATTTCCGGTTTGCAAGACTCACTTTTTCCCCCAAGACTTGGGGAAAAATGGGGTTGCGTCTTACAAACCGCATATGGCTTACCCAGGCGGCAGTGGTGGCGCGGGGTTGGCGATACTGTGGGCTTGTGTGGTCTCGCGGCGGCAAGCACCTTCTGCTGGCGAACTGTGGGCTGCTTTAAATCTCCCGCAGTTGATGAGATCAACTTGGATCAAAATGGTTGCAGATGCGGCGCGTGCACAGAAAAGACTGCAGCCATTTTATTGAAGTCTATTGCATCAATCTCACATATGCTACCTCCGCGGCCATTTTCTTGAAGTCGATATTATCAACTGCGGGAGATTCAATACAGCCCGCCGGCAGATCCATGGTCCTCGCCGCTGCAACACCTCACTAGCCCGCAGTATCGCCGACCCTCTGCTACCGCACACTGAGCCACAGCACTGAGTCTTCCGAACCTGCCGTTTGACACCCCACGAGTCCACAGCAGTATCGCCGACTTTCAGCAAACTGAACCTCTTGAACTACGACACCCCCTCCTCCTAGGCTACAGCATCATTGACCCTCCTGAGCCGCGACACCCCCTCCTCCGAGCCTGCAGCATCGCCTACCCTGTCTCCTGGGACCTTCCTGAGCTGCTCCACTACCGCCACTCACTCCTGGTGAGTTAATATAAGAGGCACTAGGATTTTAAGGCGCCTTCTCCCAACAGCAATTTTAAAATCTCTCCACATGTATTCAATGGGATTTTGATCCAGACTCATTGCTGCCACTTCAGCGCTTTGTTTTCACCCATTTCTGGGAGCTTTTTGAAGTATGTTTGGAGTCATTGTCCTGCTGGAAGATTCATGACCTAGGTCACAAACATAGTTTTTTGACACTGGGCATTACATTGTAACCCCAAATCTTTTTTTAATGTTCAGATTTCATGATGCCTTGCACACAGTCAAGACACCCAGAGCTCGAAGCAGCAAAACAACTCCAAAACATTTTTGAACCTACACCATATTTGACTGTAGGTACTGTGTTCTTTTCTTTGGGACCGTAATTCCATTTTCGATACACAGTAGAATGATGTGCTTTACCAAAAAGCTCTATCTTGGTCTCATCTGTCCATTAGATGCTTTCCCAAAAGAATTTTGGCGTAAGTATTACATTTTGGCAAACTGCAGTTTAGTGTTTTACGTCTCTGTGTCAGCAGTAGGGTCCCACTGGGTCTCCTGCCATAGCGTTTAATTTCATTCAAATGTCGACGAATACTTTGCACTGACACTGAGGCACTCTGAGCCCGCAGGACAACTTGAATTTCTTTGGAACTGCTTATCCACCATCCAGACTAGCCAGCATTGCAACCTTTCATCACTTTTTCTGTGCTGTCGACATCCAAGGAGATTAGCTACAGTGCTGTGGGTTGTAAACTTCTTGATTATGTTTTGCACTGTGGATAAAGGAACATCAAGATATCTGGAGATGGAATTGTAACCTTGAGGTTGTTGATAATTTTCAACAATTTTGGTTCTCTAGTCTTTAGACAGTTATCTTCTCCTCTTTCTGTTCTCCATGCTTAGTGTGAAACACAGACACACAATGCAACGATTGAGACCACGTCTTCCCTTTTTAACTGGTTTTAGGTGTGAATTTCATATTGTCAGTCTGAACAAGCATCACATGCTTAAAAAAGTATCTGGCCCATTTTCAGGGTTTTGTGTGAAATTATGTCCAATTTGCCTGTTTTTTTCCCTCTGTAGTTTTGTGTTGCTCCAATACACACAAATGAAATAAATGTGTATTATTATTATTTATTATTATTATTATTATTATTATTATTATTTATAGAGCACCATTGATTCCATAAACATGAGAAGGGGGTTACATACAGAATACATATACAAGTTACAATAGACAGACTAGTACAGAGGGAAGAGGGACCTGCCCTTGCGGCCTTACATTCTAAAGGATTTTGGGGAGGAGACAGCATACCTCCCAACCGTCCCGGATACAGCGGGACAGTCCCTCTTCTGAGCCTTTGATCCCGGGTCCCGCCCGTGAGGCTGTTTATCCCGGGCTCCACCCACCCACTGTAGCCCCGCCTCGCTGTTTCTCCCTTCTATTCATTACAGAGCCAACCGCGCACCTACTCCTGTGACTGCTGCTGAGGTATGAATCACCCCCTGCAGCAGAGCGACCCCTCCCTGCAGCAGAGCGACCCCCCCCCTGCAGCAGAGCCCCCCCCCCCCCTGCACCAGAGCCGACCCCCCCAGTCCTGGAGCCTGCGTTTCTCTGCAGCTGTTCTCTGACTCCCCGTGTGCGGCTTCTCACTGCTGCAGACACACGGGGAGTCAGGACGCTGAGGAGACCGTGCAATCAGCACTTCTCTCTCCTGCAGATAGCACTGGCCAGTAATAACCTATGCAGAGTGGCATCTGCAGGCTTCTATTAGCTTACCGATCAGTGGTCTCCTGCCTGTGGAGCTGCTGGGTCCTAGCTTCCCAACAGCTTCAGCTCTGCTTTATCCTGGCTCCTCTACCAGTTAAAGGGAACATGTCAGCAGAAATTTCACAATAAAAATAAAAGATTCCCCTCTGCAGCTCCTGGGCTGCTTCTAGAAAGGTTCCTGTTGTTATTGTGCCCCCTTTGAGACCTACAAAAATACTTTATGAAGTCTTACCTTTTTGTATGCAAATGTGTTTTTATGGTCACGGGGGCGGGCTGTCTGGCGTCCGTTATTCCCCCTCCTGCCGCTTTACGCAGTCCCCCATTGCTCATTTCCATACACAAGAACGCCTTCCTCATGTAACTGTCCTCCCGAAGATTTGCGCATGTGAACGCTTTTTCAGGTGATTGCGCAGGCACGAGATTATGGGCGGCGCTGTGATTGTCATCAACAGCGTTAACCAAGTACCCGCCCATAATCTCGTGCCCGCACTTTTCCCTCTGACTCCACCGTTATGCGCAAGTGCTGGCCATATGAACCATGTTACCTATTACCGCTTGCACGAGATTATGGGCGGGTACTTGGATGACTTTGCTGATGACAATCACAGCGCCGCCCATAATCTCGCGCCCACGGTAATAGGTAACATGGTTCATATGGACAGTGCTTGCGCATAACGGTGGAGGCAGAGTGAGAAGCGCGGGCACGAGATTATGGGCGGGTACTTGGATGACTTTGCTGATGACAATCACAGCGCCGCCCATAATCTCGCGCCCATGGTAATAGGTAACATGGTTCATATGGCCAGTGCTTGTGCATAACAGTGGAGGCAGAGTGAGAAGCGCGGGCACGAGATTATGGGCAGGTACTTGGATGACGCTGCTGATGACAATCACAGCGCCGCCCATAATCTCGCGCCTGCGCAATCACCTCAAAAGCGTTCACACTTTGCACAGTGCTCAGTCCCGCGAGAGTGGCACTGGGCATGCACAAAACTTCAGGAGGACAGTTACATGAGGAAGGCGTCCTCATGTATGGAAATGAGCAATGGGGGGCGGCGTACAGCGGCAGGAGGGGGAATAACGGACGCCAGGCAGCCCGCCCCCGTGACCATAAAAACAGATTTGCATACAAAAAGGTAAGACTTCATAAAGTATTTTTTTAGGTCTCAAAGTGGGCACAATAACAACAGGAACCTTTCCAGAAGCAGCCCAGGAGCTGCAGAGGGGAATCTTTTATTTTTTTTGCTAAATTTCTGGTGACAGTTTCCCTTTAAAGGGAACCTATCAGGTGCAATCTGCACTCAGAGCCAGGAGCAGTTCTGGGTGTATATTGCTAATCCCTGCCTAACCGTCCCTGTATACACTAGCATAGATAAAGGCATCTATAGAAAAAGTATTTTTAAAGAGCTTATATCTTATGCTAATTAGCGCGGGGACTAGTCCCAAGGGCGTTACTTCACTTGGCTAGTCGGCTCACATAGCGTATTAGTACTCACACAGGGGCGTAATAACATGCTAACATGCTATGCGAGCCGACTAGCCAAGTGAAGTAACGCCCTTCGGACTAGTCCCCGCGCTCATTAGCATAAGATATAAGATCTTTAAAAATATTTGTTCTTGATCTCTTTATCTATGCTAGTGTATACAGGGACGGTTAGGCAGGGATTAGCAATATGTGCCCAGAACTGCTCCTGGCTCTGAGTGCATATTGCACCTGACAGGTTCACTTTAAAGGGAACCTGTCACCAGATTTGGGGCCTATAAGCTGCGGCCACCACCAGCGGGATCTTATGTACACATTCTAACATGCTGCATACCTCCCAACCGTCCCGGATACAGCGGGACTTTCACGCTTTACGTTGTTTGTCCCGTTGCCACGGGCGGGACGGCCGGCTCCCGGGCTCCGCCCACCCACTCTCTCTCCGCCTCCCTGCTTTTCCCTCCTACCATCCTAGTAGACGTGGCATAGAGAGGAGCGCTGCCTGTGCTGCTGCTGGTACAGTAAACTAATCTCCCCAGCGCTGATTTCCCTCCCTCCCCCCTCACCCCCGGCCGGAGCCTGTCTGTGCGGTCGGCCGGCCGCCTGTCTGTGCGGTCGGCCGGCCGCCTGTCTGTGCGGTCGGCCCGCCACCTGTCTGTGCGGGCGCCCCCCTGCCGCCTGTCTGTGCGGGCGCCACCCGCCGCCTGTCTGTGCGGGCGCCCCCCGCCGCCTGTCTGTGCGGGCGCCCCCCTGCCGCCTGTCTGTGCGGGCGCCCCCCTGCCGCCTGTCTGTGCGGGCGCCCCCCGCCGCCTGTCTGTGCGGGCGGCCCGCCGCCTCATTGTGCGGGCAGCCGGCCGCCTCTCTGTGCGGGCGGCTGGCCGCCTCTCTGTGCGGGCGGCCCGCCGCCTGTCTGTGAAGGCGGCCGGCCGCCTGTCTGTGAAGGCGACCGGCCGCCTCACTGTGCGGGCGACCGGCCGCCTCACTGTGGCTGCCTGCGTGTCCGTGCTGGAGGCCCGCCGGCTGCCTGCGTGTCCGTGCTGGAGGCCCGCCGGCTGCCTGCGTGTCCGTGCTGGAGGCCCGCCGGCTGCCTGCGTGTCCGTGCTGGAGGCCCGCCGGCTGCCTGCGTGTCCGTGCTGGAGGCCCGCCGGCTGCCTGCGTGTCCGTGCTGGAGGCCCGCCGGCTGCCTGCGTGTCCGTGCTGGAGGCCCGCCGGCTGCCTGCGTGTCCGTGCTGGAGGCCCGCCGGCTGCCTGCGTGTCCGTGCTGGAGGCCCGCCGGCTGCCTGCGTGTCCGTGCTGGAGGCCCGCCGGCTGCCTGCGTGTCCGTGCTGGAGGCCCGCCGGCTGCCTGCGTGTCCGTGCTGGAGGCCCGCCGGCTGCCTGCGTGTCCGTGCTGGAGGCCCGCCGGCTGCCTGCGTGTCCGTGCTGGAGGCCCGCCGGCTGCCTGCGTGTCCGTGCTGGAGGCCCGCCGGCTGCCTGCGTGTCCGTGCTGGAGGCCCGCCGGCTGCCTGCGTGTCCGTGCTGGAGGCCCGCCGGCTGCCTGCGTGTCCGTGCTGGAGGCCCGCCGGCTGCCTGCGTGTCCGTGCTGGAGGCCCGCCGGCTGCCTGCGTGTTTGTGCTGAATGGGTGTGGATGGGGAGTGGATATGGGCGTGACTGTGAAATGGGTGTGGTTAGGGAGCGTGGCCTAAAAATTTGCCGCGGCGCGCTACGCGCGCCGCAAACTTTGTCCCTCTTTTCCTTCTTTAAAAGTTGGGAGGTATGGAGACAGTAATGAGGTGGGGGTCGGGCGGCAGCTCCGCACGGTGGTGGGGTGGCAGTGGGGTCATTGAAGATTATAGGCAGTTCTGAACAGATGAGTTTTCAAGCTCCCGTTTGGAGTTTGCAAGTGTATTAGATAGTCTGTGTATAATAAAACGTGTAATTCCAATAATTTTCCGGGAGAAATAGTTCATGTTCTGGAAGGGTGCCAATACTTTCATCCATAACTGTATACAGAATAATACATATAATGAGGATTACACCCAGCATACAGGACAGGAGAAGTATTATAGACAGATATCTACACACAGCACATTACTATATGCTATAGACACAGGTCCACAATCTATACTTAATTATGCTGTTTACATCACATAGAATACTCTGGGGCCAATGTATATACGTCACATAGGATGCGCTAGGCCCGATGTATATGCTACACTTATATACATTGGCCCCAATGTATACTAAGTGTAGCATATACATCGGGCCTAGCGCATCCTATGTGACGTATATAAATTGGCCCCAACGTATACTATGTCACATAGGAGATGTTGGGGTCTAATGTATATACGTCACATAAAAGATGTTGAGGCCGAGGCATGTGCGTCACATAGGAGACACTGGGGCAGATATTATACATATAATTATACATTACATGGCCCCATCTTGTTAATTTGCCCACAGCTTGGAGATGGAACAGTGCAGCATGCAGCCCACCCGCCGCCCGCAGGAGACTAAGTAACAGAGCTGGTGTGCAGAGAGCGGTAACGCCACCCACCAAGAATGTCCTTCTAACACTGCCTGCCATTTGGTATTGCATGGTGTATGCCGCTGCGGTGCACTGAATGCTTTCAAGCGATGAAAAAAAATAAAAGGGCCAGTAGTTGTAAAACCAGGGTCGGCAGCCCACAATGTAGGAAAGTGTTGCAGCCCAGCGGGCATGTGCCTAGTGGGCTAGATGGCTAATCCATGCAACCTATAATTAGCCTCATATATGTCATACAACGTGTCCCTGGGAATAAGATATCCTATAAACAACAATCAGGTCCACACAGCAAATATACGTGTGATCATACTCAATTTATTAAATGTTACAAAAACATACATATAAAATTGTGACAATGCAAATTCATAGATAGAAGCTACACAGATATGGAATAGGGAAAGAGTCGCACTACTCAGGGTGACCACACGGGACCAGTGCACTCCGCAGACACAAATGTATAATGGCAGATTATCTATGGGCTCTGATTAACATTGAGGGTACTGGTGGTATCAATACACACATAGTTAATTAAGGTTCATCATCCCTTATTAAACCGAGATCCTCAGAATTGCGCTATCACTCAGCCGTCTCTATTAATCATCTATAGTGCCCCTACACTGATACAGGACTATAATAATAAGTTACCTGCAGCCATGTGTCTATTCGGTATGCACCTGCCCGTGTAGCCACTCCCACCTCGACGCGCGTTTCACCGTTTCCGGTTTCGTCAGGAGGCATGTCAGTGGTGTAGTGTGTGCCTTAGATATACTAAGTGGAATTGCTCCCAGCTGCTGGTCATTTGCCGGACACGGGCGCTCAGAGCGTCATGATGAGCGTCCCATGGGTGAGTCGCACTGCGAGCACGTCAACAGTCCACGTGACCGCGCGTGACTCGGTACGCGTCCCTGTGACGTGGTGTGTCCATGGAGACCGGACCGAAGTCCCGCCCCCATGTCACTCGCTCCGGTGGCGCGTCACCCATGGGATCAGCACAGCGCATGACTGCAGAGCGGCCCCCGGATCACATGGTGAGTGGAGCCCTGGCCACATAGGTGGTACCTTACGGTGTGGAGATGCATAGTGAATTGGGTCAGGGCACAAGGCCCAGATGCTGGGACAGTAATTGTGTGTGTATATTTTTGCACGCTTGCCTATGATTGGCGGCATGCGTCCTGTATGAGCATATGTTTTAAATGTGTCTCCTTATATGTATGTGAAGAGGTGCAGAGTAACATGTTCATCTGCTCTACGCGCATGCAGGAGGCACGCCGCCCCAGCATCTGGGCCTTGTGCCCTGACCCAATTCACTATGCATCTCCACACCGTAAGGTACCACCTATGTGGCCAGGGCTCCACTCACCATGTGATCCGGGGGCCGCTCTGCAGTCATGCGCTGTGCTGATCCCATGGGTGACGCGCCACCGGAGCGAGTGACATGGGGGCGGGACTTCGGTCCGGTCTCCATGGACACACCACGTCACAGGGACGCGTACCGCGTCACGCGCGGTCACGTGGACTGTTGACGTGCTCGCAGTGCGACTCACCCATGGGACGCTCATCATGACGCTCTGAGCGCCCGTGTCCGGCAAATGACCAGCAGCTGGGAGCAATTCCACTTAGTATATCTAAGGCACACACTACACCACTGACATGCCTCCTGACGAAACCGGAAACGGTGAAACGCGCGTCGAGGTGGGAGTGGCTACACGGGCAGGTGCATACCGAATAGACACATGGCTGCAGGTAACTTATTATTATAGTCCTGTATCAGTGTAGGGGCACTATAGATGATTAATAGAGACGGCTGAGTGATAGCGCAATTCTGAGGATCTCGGTTTAATAAGGGATGATGAACCTTAATTAACTATGTGTGTATTGATACCACCAGTACCCTCAATGTTAATCAGAGCCCATAGATAATCTGCCATTATACATTTGTGTCTGCGGAGTGCACTGGTCCCGTGTGGTCACCCTGAGTAGTGCGACTCTTTCCCTATTCCATATCTGTGTAGCTTCTATCTATGAATTTGCATTGTCACAATTTTATATGTATGTTTTTGTAACATTTAATAAATTGAGTATGATCACACGTATATTTGCTGTGTGGACCTGATTGTTGTTTATAGATGGCTAATCCATGCCTGCTTAGGTCCCGATTTATCAAGATCATTGATTTTTTTTTTTCTCCGGTCTTGGTGAGGGGATGTGGTGGAGTCAGACGCTCCTGATTCATGAATAGGCATATCATGAATCGAGAGAGGGGGTGCGCCTACGGCATGAGTTAGAAGAGCTGTGGCGTTACACCCCCGTCACGCTCATGTTGTCAGAGCTGGGAGAAACTGGCATGAAAATGCCAAAGGTTGTGAAATTTTTACGCTTCTCAGACTTTTCAAAGGAATTTATGCTACAATTCTGGCAACATTTCTTTGTTGAATCATTGAATTGGAGTCTTAGTGTCCGAACGTTTTGAGAAATCTGCCTGTGTAAGGAGCCTAAAGAGTTCCACAGTCGGAGACTGCAGCGAGTTCCCGGTGGACGGGCTACTTTGTGCACACGCCGTCTAGGCCTTAGGTATAACCATCAGCAAAGTATTGTGCTCTCGTTGAGTTAAAGCTATTGATCGGTATATCTTTTTTTCCGCTGTCTTTAAATGGACCTCCTGCTTTTACTGTACATTAATTATGTAAATGAGTACTAAACCATCTTGGAAAAGTGTAGGTGTCTTGCTGATGGAGGGTGGAGATGACGTTTACAGGTTTGGAATTCTTACCGTACACTTAGCTTCCTGGTCAGGCAATCAAAAGAAATACATGCAATAAAAAAAGTGTGAAAACTGATGACCCAAGGGTTTTTGTTCCTCAACTCCCTTAAAGGGGTTATCCGGCTTATTTTGAGTTTTTTTCATTATTACCCTATTGGGCTACATTTGGGCAGGTAAGTAGATAGAGACCACTTACCTGCCCTGCTGTCAGCCCCTCTCCCCTGGCTCAGAGTGGTCATGTGACTGCTCCTGCCGCGATTTTGCTGCTTCCGGTCATTTCATGTCAACATGGGCAGGGCCATGTTGACATGCAAATCTGGAACAGCATGTCGCCTCCCTGCTGGGCTGGTAGAGTGCGATGAGCCCCGCCCCCCTTCCCTGCACCCTCCCACATATTCCCCCGCACCCCGTACTCTGCCCACAACCTCCCCCTGCACTTCTGTGGGACCCGTGACCTGGGTGCGGGGCCTGGCGGCGGCTGCCGTGGTGTCAACGCCAGCACTGGGCCCCTGCTCAGGATCACACATTCAAATATACCGGCATCACAGATCACAGATGCCGATATATTTGAAAGCGCTGATGAGAGGGAGCGCAGCTTCTCATCACTGTCCCGCTGTCTGTGCTCTCTTCAGCACAGCGGTGACGTCACTACTGTGCTGATATGGCCAGAGCACAGACAGCGCGCGAACGTGCAGGAGCGGCGGGGACCGAGGACGGGTGAGTATGTACTCCCTATGGGGGGGGGGGGGTCGGTGCACAGCCCGGTGTGTGTGTGTGTGTGTGTATATGCGGTGCACAGCCCGATGTGTGTGTATGTATGTGGTGCACAGCCCGATGTGTGTGTTTGTGTGTGTGTATGCGGTGCACAGCCCGATGTGTGTGTGTGTATGCGGTGCACAGCCCGATGTGTGTGTGTGTGTATGCGGTGCACAGCCTGGTGTGTGTGTATGCGTTTGTGTGTGAATGCGGTGCACAGCCTGATGTGTGTATGCGGTGCACAGCCTGATGTGTGTGTATGCGGTGCACAGCCTGATGTGTGTGTATGCGGTGCACAGCCTGATGTGTGTGTATGCGGTGCACAGCCTGATGTGTGTGTATGCGGTGCACAGCCTGATGTGTGTGTATGCGGTGCACAGCCTGATGTGTGTGTATGCGGTGCACAGCCTGATGTGTGTGTATGCGGTGCACAGCCTGATGTGTGTGTATGCGGTGCACAGCCTGATGTGTGTGTATGCGGTGCACAGCCTGATGTGTGTGTATGCGGTGCACAGCCTGATGTGTGTGTATGCGGTGCACAGCCTGATGTGTGTGTATGCGGTGCACAGCCTGATGTGTGTGTATGCGGTGCACAGCCTGATGTGTGTGTATGCGGTGCACAGCCTGATGTGTGTGTATGCGGTGCACAGCCTGATGTGTGTGTATGCGGTGCACAGCCTGATGCGTGTGTATGCGGTGCACAGCCTGATGTGTGTATGCGGTGCACAGCCTGATGTGTGTGTATGCGGTGCACAGCCTGATGTGTGTGTATGCGGTGCACAGCCTGATGTGTGTGTATGCGGTGCACAGCCTGATGTGTGTGTATATGGTGCACAGCCTGATGTGTGTGTATGCGGTGCACAGCCTGATGTGTGTGTATGCGGTGCACAGTCTGATGTGTGTGTATGCGGTGCACAGCCTGATGCGTGTGTATGCGGTGCACAGCCTGATGCGTGTGTATGCGGTGCACAGCCTGATGCGTGTGTATGCGGTGCACAGCCTGATGCGTGTGTATGCGGTGCACAGCCTGATGCGTGTGTATGCGGTGCACAGCCTGATGTGTGTGTATGCGGTGCACAGCCTGATGTGTGTGTATGCGGTGCACAGCCTGATGTGTGTGTATGCGGTGCACAGCCTGATGTGTGTGTATGCGGTGCACAGCCTGATGCGTGTGTATGCGGTGCACAGCCTGATGCGTGTGTATGCGGTGCACAGCCTGATGTGTGTGTATGCGGTGCACAGCCTGATGTGTGTATGCGGTGCACAGCCTGATGCGTGTGTATGCGGTGCAGAGCCCGATGTGGGGCTGTTATTTGCAATGCTGTAGTGATGAGAGGTCAGTGCTGGGGCAGAATATACTGACAGGGAATGTGTGTGCAGGGGGCGGGCAGAGGGTGCGGCTGGACACTGGGGTGGGGCTGGACACTGAGGCCGGGCGGTGCCAGCTCTGACTGAGGTTCAGCACAGGAAGTGGTCAGTTTGCTGGAGCTGAATGTAAACAAGGAGCGGCAGAGAATAAAGGGATAATTCAAGAGGAACAAAAGTTAGAAAACCAAAAATAACAATGTAGGGGTGTTTTATATGACAATACAGCACAGATTAGCTTAAACTCAAAAATTTTTGTTATGTCGGACAACCCCTTTAATGGGTTATTTGCAAAAAAAATCTAATTTTTCTGAGCGATTCCAAGAACAGGACTCTGCAGCCCCGTTCTGTCCAGCATGAAGGTGCACATGTGCGGCCACTGCTCCGTTCATTGTCTATGGCTGGTTCCTCATCAACGTTTCATATTTTCAGGATTTCCTTAGTATTGGTGATGGAATTATCACTTTTGAAATATTAAAGAAATCCTGAAAACATGGTCGGTTGGTAGGTTTTTAGGACTGGAGTTGAGGAACATTGGTCTATGGGACTGAGGAAAGTAGTCGAACGTTGTGCTCTGCAGTCCTATAAACAATTAGTGAGGCGGAGGCTGCTGATACACACCTCCGCTACATTCAGGACAGGGCTGGAGAGCCCCAGCAATCGGCAAGTTACTCTCTATCCATGGGGTAACCTGATTTTTGGGGCATAAGCCTTAAGATATATGACAACTTCTATGTGATTGTGTAAGGTCTTCTCAACTCATCCCAACCAAATAATCACCCGTAATTAAGCCAAATATCCAATTTCAGAAACATTTTATTTCCTATAGGCAAAGCTATTTTTTTTATAGTTCCGATTTAAAAAAATATATATATATATATATATATATATATATATATATATATATATATATAAAATCTCCATCAGCATTAATTCCACTAAAGTAGTGTAATTGGGGACACCTATGACATCTGAGTAAAAAAAGGGACCAAGGTCTTACCATTGGGCCCCAAAGACATTCTATTCTCTTGGACCCAAAAGAAAAGCCAATTATCTGTTTTCCTGTCTGTCAATATGATGGTACTAGAAACCAGTATAGGGTGCAAATGGTGCAGCAGAACCTATGGGAACTGCGCTGAGAATGCAACAAAAGGGCTAATCCCCTAAATGTATGTGATCCATCGTATCTGGTATTCTCCCTTTATAACATTGTTTGTTTGGGGGAAAATAGTTCCATAGTATGGTCATATAAAGGCCCTCATAGAAAAATGAATCAAATGCCTACAATGATGCAGGTCTAAGCTTAGTATGTGGACATTCATATAGATTTAAGGTAATCTGCCATTAGGCATGCAGGTTATAGAAACTTGAATAAAATGATACCTTAACATCTGCAATTCGATGCCTTATTCCAGAGAAATCTATGTTTTTCTTAATATAGATGTTAAGATCTATGGGCCAGACATAGATCTCCCTGAGAACCTGCCTCCAGAACTTATTATAAATGAAAGGGGTGTTACCGATGTGAGACATGTAATGACTGACAGTCTGCTGTTCTGATTTACATGTCTCATACTGGTAACTCTGTGCCATTTTAAAATAATTACTAGAGGCACATTCTCAGGGAGATCCATGTCCAGGCCATAGATCTTAATAGCTTATTTACATATGAAGAAAAATGTTGATTTCTCTGAAATAAGACATTGGCGCAACAGATATTATCAATGTATAATTTTATTCAACTCTCTATGAACTGCATGTCCATATAGATGGCTTAGGAGGGTTTATTTAACTGACAGAATCCCTTTAAGATCTTGTCTATGAAAATATGGCAGATGCTTAGTATCGAAGGAGTTGAGATACATATCGTATAGCTAATTGTTCATCTGACGGCGCTCTCCTGACACCCCATACACGGGAACACTCTTCTTGGCTGAGCACTACTGTGTCCTCTGTGAAAGAACTGCCAGGTGTATGTCTGTGCCGAGAAAAAGGATTGGGTGATTGAATTCTGACCACTCAACCCTCCTGAGTTGGGAAGCAGCCATACACATCCTATGCTGAGCCAGTAAAAATTGGTCATCTTTTGTGGAACGTACATGGGAGACTCATTTGTTATCATATATTGTCCCATCACCCATTGTCAGAGTGACAGAATCGGTGTACTACCTTCATTGCTTATGAAATATTCTTATATACATCATTAAAGAGGTACTCTATAAAAATTATCATCTATTCACTGAATAGGTGTTACCTGTTAGATTGTTGAGGATCTCAGGTTGGTACCTCCATTTTCGCCATTACAGGGTGTGATGGGGTCCTTCTCTGGTATCACACAATCAACAGAGTGAGAGATGAGTGAAAAATCCAACGATAATTTATTCCAAGCAAGATCAGACGGTCCATAAAATAATCCACCATACAGAGGGTAAAATAGTCCAGAAACAAGGATATAGTCCAGTAAGCAATAAATGTCCATGTCTCTCTGGGCAGCCTCAGCTTCTACCCCAGAGGATGAATATCTGTGCTTCTCTCTTGAAATTCATAGACAGACTGATTAATCACCCAGGTAAACAGAGAGGTTGGGTGGATTCCCGGCCCCCTCCCCCCTCACCTAGGGACAGAAGCACTGCAGGGGGTTATAAAGCTGCAGACAGGACAAATAATACATAGAATGGACAGAGCACCACACATAAATACGAACCTACACAAAATGATACACAACCCACAATATCACACCATCAAACAGGGGTTAGTTGGTTCCTCCGTATTGGCTGCAATTGTGACCAGGAAGGGCTGAATGAAGTGGATCCGTCATGCATACACGCTGCGGTGTTATTCAAAGTTTATGGCACTGACAAAGGTAACAGAGCACAGCAGTCTGCTATCATTTAGTGCCAAAACAAGAAAAGGAGCCGCAAAGTATGTACATGATGGACCACTCCACTCTGACTTTGGTCATACAGCTGAAGGAGAATTTGGACACACATTCTCCACGATATTTTGGGGATGGGACCAGTGATAGGTAATTATTTTTATCTGGAATACCCCTATAAGATGGATACCATACTGCACCGCCATCTATGTGCTGCTTAAACTGGTCTTAATTTTTCTGGGTAGTCCTACCAAGTTGTTCTTGGAGTTTGATGGCCTGCCCGGTGTGCTGAGCCTTGGCATAGTGCCCGCCATCAGCCGATAGCCTGTGAGCCTGTCACTTCTCTTTTCTGTTTTTGTTTTATGTCCATTCTCTTCCGCTTCGAAAAGCCCACTCCTCTCAACAGTAACCGATTAGGACTTTGTAAAGTGTCTGCACATTTGCTAAAAATCCTGCATTGAAGGTTGCCATGGTGACGCCGGTTCCAGGGGCTTAAGGCCTATGATTTAGAGTTAAATCTTAAACGTATAGAACATAAAACAGCGCTCTCGGGGGAGAGCGAAAAAAAAAGAAAGAAAACAATTGGCAGAGAAATCGACGCCGCACTCCGCAGTAAAGGTGTTCTTTTTACATGTACCTTTTTATAAATTGTATTTGTACAATAACTGGAGCTTTAAAATGGAAACAGTGAGCCCCCACACCCCCCTTCTGTCTCTCTGACTCAGAGAAGGAGGCAACGAGCAGGGCCCGGAATAGCTCAGATGCTGTCATCTGTGGACAGCCGCTGATTTTCCAGTTTTCACAAGCTCACAGGCTTCCCCTAATCCCTCAGTCGTAGTGTGTTTCAGAGGTGGTCAATTGACCCCTCTGTGGTCTCCATGTAACCTCGGGACTGGCTCTTCTGGCTTCTTCTCCAGCTTTCCGATGCTTCTCCTATGTGCTGTTCCGTCCTCTGTCTCTCCGTGCTCTTCTCATATTGTTTTCTATTTATCCACTAATTATTTCACCATTTTTATGTTTGTCTTGCTTTTTATGCTGCCCATCGATAACTCGATTTTCTAGTTTTCACTTTTTCTTACACCTGTTCATTTACATTTTTAGACTTGTTTGCCCCTTTTACTTGATTCCCTTTTCCGTCAGTTTCCTCCTTCCTCGTCTTGTGCTCGTTTTCAGCCTACACTCTTTTTCTTACAACCTTTTTATAGCGTTCCTTCCCCGTGCTTCCCATTTCTTTTCTCTTCTCCCCTCAAGAAGCTCAGATGCCAGTATGACCCCCAGGCACAAGCCGTACTCCTCTTCGTTGGCCGCCCTTATCGAAGGCACTCAACGGCCTTTCTTATTCCTCGTCACAGATTTCAACTACGGCACCGACGGGTACGACGCCGAAGGGAATGAGGAGCAGAAGAGCTCTCGTGAGGGGTCAGAAACCATGCCCTACATCGATGAATCTCCGACCATGTCTCCACAGCTCAGTGCCAGAAGTCAAGACAGTGTGGATGGTGTCTCACCTACTCCGACAGAGGGCTTACTTCCCGAGGTAGGGACATTTTTCATTTTTTTTCATTACCTTAAATTGCTGATTTCTAATATTGTTACATTTGTTATCCTGATTTCTGAAGGTATAATTATTATTTTTGCTATGTCACGTCATTTTTCTTCTTGTTCTTTGCCAATACCGGCATTTTTAATGCTGTTCTCAGAAGGTATAATTATTATTTTTATTATACTACATGTCATTTTTGTTCTTTTTTGGATTAGAAATGTATATTATTTGTGGCTTTACTTCTCTAGTATGAAGAAAATCTCCTCGATACTATTGTAGTCTGTTACTATACTCTTCATGGTTATGTTGAGTGTGACTTTTACGGCAGTGTGCCGTGTTGTACTTTGGGCATTCGGCTTTGCATTGCTATTTGTTTTACTTTGGTTATTGTTATTTATATGCTTCCAGCCTGGTTTTGGTGGAGAACTAATTTCCATACATTTTTTCCTACGAAGCATTACCTGTAAGACGTTTTACTCCATCTGGATCTCGTGAGGAACATCCAGTACTTTCCCAAATGAGCTTGGTTAGTCTCAGAGATCATTGCCTTACCTAGCCTTGACATTGCATTGGATCATCTCTGATGTGGATGATGTTTTTCAGTTCGAAATGTAATTTATTTCCCTTTTTGGAAATTAAGGACAAAGTTGAATGTTCATTTGTGACCAAAAGCTTTAGAGTTGTCTATTAGTGAAACGTTACGGCACCTAATGTGTGATTATGTGTTATGGGTTTTTTTTTCCGCCAATTCTTCTATCTCGTTGCCTGGATATTATGGATGTCAGAAACTACTCAGATGTGATGTGTGTGGGGGAGTGATTTTCTGTGTACTGTAAGTGCCGTTAAATGAAGGCATATTAAATCAAGCTGTCTATGCCTCCTTATGACCTGAATTACACCCCATTGCCAGGCATTATGTGTAATGAAGGTACAAGACGTCATGAGTTTATGGTGGTCCTCGTGCTTCTATTTTATACATTTCGGACAACAAATTATTTATGGCGCACTTGGGGCTATATTACATTTGACAAGAACCAAAAAAAACCCCTAATCAGCCACTCCATCACTGACTGCGGTTCCTGGTGCAGAGAAGAGGAGGCACGGATCAGAGTCCAGCTGGTCACCGGAAGAAGCAATCCAAAAAAAATCCAAGAAAAATTCAGCAATCTCAAACTATAAAAAAAAAATTCTAAAGCTTTATTTCACATTTTAAAATTCCATGGTTTACGTTCCATTAAAAGGGAAACAATGACGCGTTTCAGATCCAACAGATTCTTAGTAGAGTTGAGCGGATCGCTCATAATCCGGGTCCGGCGGATCATTTTCGGGTTGACTCAGAAATCTGAGATCCGATCCGATCGAGAGAGAGAGACTCAACACTAATTCTTACTCATATCTGATCCGAAACGCGTCATGTGTTTCCCTTTTAATGGAGTGTAAACCATGGAATTTTAAAATGTGGAATAAAGCTTTGGAAATTTTCTATATTACATGTGGGCTTCACTCAAAAAGGAGTTGGGCACCACTGCTAGACTACTTTATGTAACTGTTAAAAGTTGTTTTTTCAAACAGGAAAGTATATTAAATATACATCCAGTTGATATTAATATAACTCTTAAGGCTGCTTTACATGGTACGACCGATTGTGCGATTTCACAATCGATCGTACCCGCCCCCGTCCTTTCTGCGTCACGGGCAAATCGCTGCCCGTGTCGCACAAAGTCAGTAACCCCCGTCACACATACTTACCTCTCGTGCGACCACGCTGTGGGCGGCAAACGTCCACTTCCTGGAGTGGGAGGGACGTTCGGCGTCACAGCGACGTCACACGGCCGCCGGCCAATGGAAGCGGAGTGGCGGAGATGAGCGGGACGTAAACGTCCCGCCCACCTCCTTCCTTCACACAGCCGGCGGCGGCCGCGTGACGCAGGTGAGCTGCTGTTCATAGTTCCCGGGGTGTCACACGGAGCGACGTGTGCTGCCCTGGAAACGATGAACAACTAAATTAAACGATATTATGGAACCTAGCGAGCAGTACACGACTCACGATTTGTGAGCGATACTGCGTCGCTAGGAGGTGTCACACAGGCCGGCATCGCCAGCAATGCCGGATGTGCATCACAAAAACCGTGACCCCGACGATCTATCGCACGATAGATTGTCTGGTGTAAAGCAGCCTTTAGTGTTAGAGTTACTTTAAACTTGGTTTTCATATCTAGTAGACCATTTAGTTGCCTATAGAGTGGTGATGGGGGTTCTGAGACCCCCACTGAACGCTCAATTGCCCTACCAAGCAGAGACCGGATTGGTCAGATATGAAGCCTATGCTTCCTATTGAATTTATACCCCACACTTTGTTGTATGTGCTCCTGTGCACTGTTCGGTGGGCTTAAGCAATCGGTGGGGGTCCTCCTAGTCCAAAGGTAATTGAAGTGCAAGATACGAAAAAACATTCTAAGTGTGGTATTCTTTCACTAGCAGTGACACGTCATGACCTTAGTGCCACATTTAGCAATGCGGTGATCCCCGGTGCCATAGGGTCTACAGCTGGGGAATCACATGCAGGGTCCGAGAGACACTGGGGACACTATTTCACTTTAAAAAAAAAAACATAGTATACAACAGGGTCTAAAGCTGGGAAACCACACGCAGGAGTCCAAGAAGTGGTTGGGGACACTATTTCACATTTTCAAAGCGTCCCCTATTGTCACAGAAGAAAACCCATCTTCTCCCCTGCTCATTAGAGATCAGATCTGTATGGTATGTATGTGAACCCCCTGCTCCTCGGTCGTGATTCATTACTTTGCTGCAGGCACTTGCTTTGTGCTATTCGTTCTGGTGATCTCGGGTCTTGTGATTTGTGTCATCCTCATCATCCAGACATCTGTAGATGACACACAGATTTCATAAGCAACGAGCAGCCAATACGTGAACAACTACACATTGCCATCTCCATATTTAGCGATACTTCATGCACAGATCAACAATATAGAGTGACATTAACTTGGGGGGAGGGGAGGAAAAAAACGCCTTATAGCGGAGGTGACATGATATGTCATCATAGCATAGCCGTTAATGAAAATATACTAATGAAGAAACATGCGCAGCTTTCCCATTAGAGTATTTTCCTCTAGAATTAGAATAAAAACTAAAAATCAATGAATAATCATTTACATCAGCTTCTTCGAAGAGCAACCAAAGGGATTGTCACCCAGTGATTCAGACCTTATTCCTCGACTCCCCCTGAGCCCCCAAAATCCTCCAAACGAGGCAAATTGACAAATTCGTGACATAGGATGCAGTTTTCGTTTTTGTTTTTTTCATACCAGCCATTTTAAAAGTAATAAAGTTTTTAAAGGAAGTTCTTCATCAGTCTTTACCTTTTCTGGAAGATCTTCACTAAACTGTCTCATCTATGAATATTTAAAAAAAACAAAAACAAAAAAAAAGTTCTTTTTTATACCAAAACCTTATTTTTATTTATCTAAATGATCTTGATTTTCCTATTATTTTAATACCCCTTCTATAATAGAGCTTTATTTAGTTACTTTATTAAATTTAGTGATTTGTATACTGCATAGCTGACCTCTTTTGGTGGCTGCTAATAGTTGAAATTTTAAAAATGTAACCGGACCTATGATTTTAATAATGGGATGGTTTTTTTTCTGCCATGTTTCAGAGGAGATGATATTGTAGATGCACTAGATTTTTTTTTTTTCCCCCCTAAAACTATTCTTTTTTTGTGTGTTAATAGTCCACTGGGCGGTCCCTCACAATGACAGCCGCCCCCGTATAAGTGCTGTTTGTTTATTCTGACAATTGTATTTCCAATCTTTTTTTTTTTCCATCTTAAAAAGAATTTAATGGAACTTCTGAGACATCTGTAGTTTTTTTGTTTTTTTTTCCTTAGAGACACGTTTTGCGTCTGTTACAGTAACCTTATAACGCACAACCATAGAAAACAAGTAACTTAGCAGGCCTGTGAGGCCCCAGGTATGCATTCTAGGGTTAAACTTCATCATCTGTTTTGATAGATCGCAGGCAAGCAATATTAAAAATGGATGGTCTGCTCAGAGGCCAAGGGTTTTTAGTGGATTGCAGAAAAAGGACACTGTCATTTTAAATGTATCCCTAGGGGTGGCTTCTCCTCTTAAAAGGAATGTCACCACGTTTTTGCTCCCCCATCTGAGAGCAGCATAATGTAGAGACAGAGACTCTGATTCCAGCGATGTGTCACTTACTGAGCTGTTTGCTGTCATTTGGATAAAATCAATGCTTTTTTCTGCTGCAGATCTAGCAGTTATACAGGGCTCATGAATATGCTGGACTACCTGCAGCAGGCCAAGTAGTCCTGTAATGATAATCTACTGCTGATTAAACACTGATTTTATAAAAACTACACTAAGCAGCCCAGTAAGCAACACATCACAGGAATCGGGATCTATACCCCTACAACATGCTACTCTCAGATTAGGTGACAGATTCCCTTTTAAGATGTTATTCACTGATGTTTCATCATCATCATCATCATCATCATCATTATTATTATTATTATTATTATTATTATTATTATTATTATTATTATTATTTATTATTATAGTGCCATTTATTCCATGGCGCTTTACAAGTGAAAGAGGGTATACGTACAACAATCAACAGTACAAAACAGACTGGTATGGGAGGAGAGAGGACCCTGCCCGCGAGGGCTCACAGTCTACAGGTCCCATAGAACTTGAAGTACCATTTTAAGGTTCAGAGAGATGGCTGCCATTGTAAGATTCTTAATTAATAATTAACCTTTGATTATCAATCAATTAAACTGACGATACAAAAACTCTTTTCTTCCAGTGCATCTTTATAGTAAATATAATTTCCAAAATACTTGTTTTTCTTTCATGCACATGTTAGAAGAGTCAATCATTGCTCTCACATTAGGCCATTATGACGAGGTGTAAAGGCTCCATTATCACCATGGTCTGCAGAGAGGATTTGGCAGGGACCAGGCGTTCGCACCTGTTGCAACTTTCGGGACCTCCTGAGCACTGTTTGAGAAATGAGAGGAACGAGTGCAGACCCCTGGTGCCCGATTCAGCGTCTCTGCAGCACAAGGCGATAATGGAGCCTTTCACACCTCCTCTAAATGGACTTATTCCACAAAGGGTCTTGGTTTCTATAGAGTGTGAGAATTTGACATCGCGGTATGGCTCAGGGTGGTCTTGGCTATAGATGTGGTATCGGCTACTCTGGGTATATGGCATATGACGGCAACCAGAAAGCCATGTAAATAATCTGTGGTTGGGTTTCTCACGGATAAGAGATTATGACTGTGTTAATGATAGGTTCTGCCTAATTCTAGCTTTTCGGTGACACATTACCATCAGAATAGACAGACAGTGGATTTACTCAGGTGCAGTCACGTCGCACACTGTGCCTAATGGAGCCTTTGCTTTTTGAGTAAGATATTGCCCTTGTTATTATTATAAAGAAGCCGCTTATCCTATATTGCAGTTACGGGGATGTTCACACACAGCAGATTTTCTGTGGCTGAAATTCCGTTCCATTGTTTTTAATTTTTTTTATGCAACCATGGGATATTTTTATTTTTTTTGTAAGCTTTATCCAAATGAATGGGGCATTGAGAGAAATGTCTGGAATACGCTAGACCCTGTTAGCATTAGGATAACATAGGTTTTAGCATCTGGCACAGAGCATCTTCCCCCGTGCCTATTGTTCAGGCCGAGTGGTGAAGTTTTGTGCGGAGGCTGGAGATGAGCAGTGCGTAGAAGTAATGACTTCACTTCTTTCGGTGAATTTCTGGGTAATTATATGGTTATTGCTGTTCAGTTTCATGGAGCGGAATGGATTGGATTCCTCCATGTGTCATAGCCTTGTGTGCAGAGAAAACAACCATATGCTTTAATAGTGGGAAAAAAACAGGGATTAGCACTAAGATTGGGGGAGACTTGCCATTTGGAGTGCAGCAATAGCACAGTGAGTAGCTGTGACAGAATGAAGGGTAAACAGGTTGCCAATTATCCAACGATCGAGCAAAACACTTGTTCGTCAGGTGAAATGATGTTTTAAGCTTGCTTAGAGATCATTGTTTTCTATAGCACATTGTTATTTGTTAACAGGGACATGTGCTGCCGAGAACAGTGAGTCTGAGCCCACAGAATGATCTATGTGCAATCTTTCCTTATGCATCGGAAGTGCTGTAGTCCAGTGTAAACAGGCTAATAACGGCAGATTGGCTTCTATGTGGCTGATTGACGGGCTAGCTACTGAACTAAAGCGCTTGGCATGAGATTACATTTAAAGGAATTGTCCAGGACTATCTTATTGATGTCCTATTGTTAAGATAGGTCATCAGTAGAGATGAGCGAACCAGAGGGTCAGTTTACGGACTTTTATTAAAAAACAGAGGTCTGGTTCGACGTTCAGGTTGTTTACGTATGAACGCTGCTCGTTCGAGCTTTGCTCTGGTCTGGTGTGCTCGATGCTCTGGTCTGGTGGGCTCGATGCTCTGGTCTGGTGGGCTCGATGCTCTGGTCTGGTGGGCTCGATGCTCTGGTCTGGTGTGCTCGATGCTCTGGTCTGGTGGGCTCGATGCTCTGGTCTGGTGCGCTCGATGCTCTGGTCTGGTGGGCTCTATGCTCTGGTCTGGTGGGCTCGATGCTCTGGTCTGGTGGGCTCGATGCTCTGGTCTGGTGGGCTTGATGCTCTGGTCTGGTGTGCTCGATGCTATGGTCTGGTGGGCTCGATGCTCTGGTCTGGTGGGCTCTATGCTCTGGTCTGGTGGGCTCTATGCTCTGGTCTGGTGCGCTCTATGCTCTGGTCTGGTGGGCTCTATGCTCTGGTCTGGTGGGCTCTATGCTCTGGTCTGGTGGGCTCTATGCTCTGGTCTGGTGGGCTCTATGCTCTGGTCTGGTGGGCTCTATGCTCTGGTCTGGTGGGCTCTATGCTCTGGTCTGGTGGGCTCGATGCTCTGGTCTGGTGGGCTCGATGCTCTGGTCTGGTGGGCTCTATGCTCTGGTCTGGTGGGCTCTATGCTCTGGTCTGGTGGGCTCTATGCTCTGGTCTGGTGGGCTCGATGCTCTGGTCTGGTGGGCTCGATGCTCTGGTCTGGTGGGCTCGATGCTCTGGTCTGGTGGGCTCGATGCTCTGGTCTGGTGGGCTCGATGCTCTGGTCTGGTGGGCTCGATGCTCTGGTCTGGTGGGCTCGATGCTCTGGTCTGGTGGGCTCGATGCTCTGGTCTGGTGGGCTCGATGCTCTGGTCTGGTGGGCTCGATGCTCTGGTCTGGTGGGCTCGATGCTCTGGTCTGGTGGGCTCGATGCTCTGGTCTGGTGGGCTCGATGCTCTGGTCTGGTGGGCTCGATGCTCTGGTCTGGTGGGCTCGATGCTCTGGTCTGGTGGGCTCGATGCTCTGGTCTGGTGGGCTCGATGCTCTGGTCTGGTGGGCTCGATGCTCTGGTCTGGTGGGCTCGATGCTCTGGTCCGGTGGGCTCGATGCTCTGGTCCGGTGCGCTCGATGCTCTGGTCTGGTGGGTTCGAGGCTCTGGTCCGGTGGGTTCGAGGCTCTGGTCTGGTGGGCTCGATGCTCTGGTCTGGTGGGCTCGATGCTCTGGTCTGGTGGGCTCTGGTCTGGTGGGCTCGATGCTCTGGTGGGCTCGATGCTCTGGTGGGCTCGATGCTCTGGTCTGGTGGGCTCGATGCTCTGGTCCGGTGCGCTCGATGCTCTAGTCCGGTGCGCTCGATGCTCTGGTCTGGTGGGTTCGAGGCTCTGGTCTGGTATGCTCGATGCTCTGGTCTGGTGGGCTCTGGTCTGGTGGGCTCGATGCTCTGGTCTGGTGGGCTCGATGCTCTGGTGGGCTCGATGCTCTGGTCTGGTGGGCTCGATGCTCTGGTCTGGTGGGCTCGATGCTCTGGTCTGGTGGGCTCGATGCTCTGGTCTGGTGGGCTCGATGCTCTGGTCCGGTGGGCTCGATGCTCTGGTCTGGTGCGCTCGATGCTCTGGTCCGGTGCGCTCGATGCTCTGGTCCGGTGGGCTCGATGCTCTGGTGGGCTCGATGCTCTGGTGGGCTCGATGCTCTGGTGGGCTCGATGCTCTGGTGGGCTCGATGCTCTGGTGGGCTCGATGCTCTGGTCTGGTGGGCTCGATGCTCTGGTCTGGTGGGCTCGATGCTCTGGTCTGGTGGGCTCGATGCTCTGGTCCGGTGGGCTCGATGCTCTGGTCCGGTGGGCTCGATGCTCTGGTCCGGTGCGTTCGATGCTCTGGTCCGGTGCGCTCGATGCTCTGGTCCGGTGCGCTCGATGCTCTGGTCCGGTGCGCTCGATGCTCTGGTCCGGTGCGCTCGATGCTCTGGTCCGGTGGGTTCGAGGCTCTGGTCTGGTGGGTTCGAGGCTCTGGTCCGGTGCACTCGATGCTCTGGTCTGGTGGGCTCGAGGCTCTGGTCCGGTGCGCTCGAGGCTCTGCTCGGCTGGCTGTATGTGGGTGGAGACCCAAACTGCCCAATTAGTGACTTTCATTGGGGTTCAGGTCCCAAACCGAACTTAAAGTCTAGCTGAACCCGCCGAACAGAACTTCCATGGATCCACTCATCTCTAGTCATCAGTGTCAGGTTGTACCCAGTGTAGAGAGCCGGAACACAACAGCGCCGTATACTGTCATGAACAGCAGCTCGCATCCTATTTACATTAGTATCATATTCTCAACACTCCTTTTAATCATCTTGAAGAACCGATAATTTTGTATACGGAGTAAGAAAAGCAGGATGGATGTTTCAGGACAGAGATGTCCATGCGGATTCTCCAGCGTGGATATTGGTTTTCCATGGTCCAGTACTAGAGCATAAACAAGACCGAGCACAGATTGTTCTGTATTCTGGGAAAAATGCATGTCCTTCAGGTGAATTCAGAGTCTCTTCCATTTCCTAGTGGAGTTCTCCTATTTTGGCTGCTTTGCACATCAGGTTTCTCTTTTTGATATTTCCTTTATTGCTATGTGAGAAGTTGCAGGTCTGGAGCCGCCGTGCCACGTTCCTCCATCACCTCTGTGGACCCCATGCACCCAGTCTCCAGGGGGCATAAGCTGGACCCGTCTGTTTTTATCAAACCTTTTTTCTTCATTATAAAGAGAGCGCTGTCAGCTTTTCCTTTGTACGAGGAAAGTAGGAATCGATGGCCGCTGCATACCACTGTGTCTAACAATTTGGCATACACTGGAGTTATTTGTCGCAGAAATCTCCAAAGTAAATCTCTGACTTGCCACTGCCTTCTGCATGAATAAAAATAACCTCAGTGCACCACAGTCGCCTGACCTTAAAGGGAATATGTCAGCAGGTTTTTGCTACTTCATCTGACAGCAACATAATGTAGGAAAGGAGTTTCTGAATCAAACGATGCATCACATTGATTACTGGGTGCAGCCGTTCTTACATAATCAAAGAATTGAGCTTCATGCATGTAGCAGATCTGGGAGAGCTGCCTATGCCCACACCAAGCTCTCAATAGAGATTGTACATTGACTGAGGTGTCATTCACACCAGGGGGCGTGCCGGACTGCCCTGCATGTGTTTCTAGTCATGCAATGGTAATCACAGGGTAATAAAGCCATTGGTTTAAGTAAACAATAGCACACACATAGATAAGAGAGGCATAACTTGTTTTGTTTTTATATCTCTTACAGCATGCTGTCCTCAGCTTACATAGCAAAAACCTGCTGTCAGATTCCCTTTTAACCTTCACACCCCCAGATTACAAGTAATTAGTTCTCTTGTGTCATCGGTGGTTGTTTGGTGGAGTCCTAACACTTTAGAGCAGGGATTTACAACCTTCTCTGGTCTTAGGGGTACTTCTCACATAGCGAGATTGCTGCGGAGTCACGGTTTTTGTGACGCATCAGTGACCTCATTAGCGATCTCGCTGTGTGTGACACTGAGCAGCGATCTGGCCCCTGCTGTGAGATCGCTGCTTGTTACACACAGCCCTGGTTCATTTTTTGGACGTTGCTCTCCCGCTGTGGAGCATACATTGCTGTGTTTGACAGCGAGAGAGCAACGATCTGAATGTGCAGGGAGCAGGGAGCCGGCTTCTGGCAGCCTGCGGTAAGCTGTAACCAAGGTAAATATCGGGTAACCAAGCGAAGTGCTTTGCTTGGTTACCCGATATTTACCTTGGTTACTAACGTCCGCCGCTCTCAGGCTGCCAGTGCCGGCTCCCTGCTCCCTGCACACGTAGCCGGAGTACACATCGGGTAAATAAGTAAAGCAGTTTGCTTATTAACCTGATGTGTACTCTGGCTACGAGTGCAGGGAGCCAGCGCTAAGCGGTGTGCGCTGGTAACCAAGGTAAATATCGGGTAACCAAGCGCTTGGTTACCCAATATTTACCTTAGTTACCAAGCGCAGCATCGCTTCCACGCGTCGCTGGGGGCTGGTCACTAGTCGCTGGTGAGCTGTAGCTACCATGTAGCGACGCACCAGCGATCCTGACCAGGTCCGATCGCTGGAGCGTCGCTAAAGTGTGACAGTACCCTTAGGCCAGTCTGTCAGCTTGAACCAATCTCCAGATCAGAGCAGATCCTAAAAACACATATTAATAGAAGTGAGCGCTCATTCTTCCCTCATTCAAACTCTAGGAATTAATTATTTTTATGGCCAATTCATTAAGACTGGTGTGCGCGCCCTGGGCCGAGTGCGCGCCCTATTCATTAAGAAGCCCAATTTTTACCTGCAGTGTGCCACCCCAGGACGTGTCTGGCATACTTTACTATTGTAATTTATGCCACCCGCATTCTTCTGTATTAGGGGATCTAGAAATGATCACTGTATTGCACCATTTGCGCAGCTCCTTGTCTCTGTAGCACTGAAAATACATACGAGCCTCTGCGAGACATGGATAAGCATGCCAGATGGATGGTGGCTCGTACAGAATAGAATAGCAGCTGCTGCTTGTGGCCCCGTACTATATAGTAACTAATACAATTCATAGTAACCATTATACTCTGAGCAGAAGCGTCGGCCGTACCGCTCATTGTTCGGCCTATGTAGTTATATTTTTGATAAGTTTTAATAAAAATGTATCCACATATAGTGAGTGTTTATTGGGGAACACAAGAAGCGGCCATTGCAAAATCTACATTTTTTTTTAACGCTATTCTAAATAAAACACAGCATGACCGAAACATGTGAACAAAGCCGGATGATTGCAGCAAATAAATGTAAAGGGAGAATTACAACTGAAAAAAAGACGAAGCGAAGGATGAACACAAGACGGCTGATCTGCCAGATGTTTTTCTTTCTCTGCATGCAAGCAATGGAAAATGGTGGTGATGATGAGCGGCATAACAATGTTAGCGGAGCAATTCCAAATGTAACACTGCGGCTGCCAGGAGTCTTGGTGTGAGAACGATTAGTCAAAATTAATTTTAATACTGCACCTGGACCATGTGGCTCACATCCAGGAGTCCTTGGAGAGCCGGGCGATGGCAGTCCTACTCCATCATTTACAGATTTGTTGAAAAGTTTTAGATTTTTACAAGTTTGATTTGCACTGTCTAGTCAGTTTGCACTTGGGTACTAGTAGTACACTAGTAAAAGAAATGGGGTGCCAAAGGAATGACTTGCCACACGTGCCATTCATTTTTAGCAGTCTGTCTTTGCTGTGGCCCCTATAGTAGAAGAAGAGCAAAAAGAAATGCATCTCTCTAAGTACAGCAATATAAAGGCCAGGTAGGTACTTTTGCGTGATGACATTTTTACATATACACATAGAGGTCATCCACTATCCTAACTCAGTTACTGGTTTTGCCGTAAATGCTTACAGGCCGTCCACTACTTGAACATTGATGGCCTATCCTTATCCTATCCTTGTCATCATTGATCTGTAGGGGTGCGACATTCTGCACCCCGCCGATCAGCTGTCCTTGTATGTGCAGCGGCCCAAAACTGCACTATTACGGGACTGCACAGCTCCATCTGATGTATAGTGGTCACAGACGGGTAGTGCGGTAATAAACGTCACCCGCCAATCGTGTACATGGTTGCCGATTGACTGTCATTTAATAGCCTGTTGAAGCAAACCAACCACTCTTACAATGCCACAGAATGAATCCATTATATATAATATTTCTGCGCACCGTCATAGTTTCATTGTTCTCGGCAGCACATCTCCTGTTTACACACATTTATGTGCTGCTGAGATTCATGATTTTTTTTACCAGTAAACCTAAAGATAGTTTTACTTGTTTATTGGGTGATCGTCAACCTGTTTACACTTTATAGTGTTCCTTGGCAAGCTCGTTCTTTAAATGCATCTTAACACTTCATTTATTGCTTTATGGTATTCCTTTAGCTGCTTTTGATCTGACAAGCCCTTACCTTTGGACCTGATAGCTATAAATGTTTATGTTCCAATTACTATCATATTAGTGTCCTTGGTTCATATAATGTACTTTAAAATTTTATACTCTGAAACGGAGGTCTCCATCCTGTAGCTCAGGAGCCACATGTGGCTTACGGGCCAGTGATATGTGGCCTGCAGCTGTCTGCCACTTTGGTGTAGAAACACCTATGAAACAGCTAAGCAGCTATGAAGAGGAAGTGTCAAGATGGTGACTTCTGTGAGTAGTCCCACATAGAAGAGCAGACCTGAATGGGGGTAAGGTAAGAATGCCTGGATCTTTGTATACAGTACTGCCTTGGTGTGATTTCTTTGGAAAAGCATTTGCTCTTATTATACTGGTAATGGGGGCTCTAGGTGACACTGCAGTGAGGGGGGCCGGAGCTGGATGTGGCTCGACACCCTCACTCGGAGCTAGATATGGCTCGCCACCCTCACTCGGAGCTAGATATGGCTCGCCACCCTCACTCGGAGCTGGATGTGGCTCGCCACCCTCACTCGGAGCTGGATGTGGCTCGCCACCCTCACTCGGAGCTGGATGTGGCTTGCCACCCTCACTCGGAGCTGGATGTGGCTCGCCACCCTCGTTCGGAGCTGGATGTGGCTCGCCACCCTCCCTCGGAGCTGGATGTGGCTCGCCACCCTCACTCTGAGTTGGAGGATGTGGTTTGCCACCCTCACTCTGAGCTGGAGAATGTGGCTTGCCACCCTCACTCTGAGCTGGAGGATGTGGCTTGCCACCCTCACTCTGAGCTGGAGGATGTGGCTTGCCACCCTCACTCTGAGCTGGAGGATGTGGCTTGCCACCCTCACTCTGAGCTGGAGGATGTGGCTTGCCACCCTCACTCTGAGCTGGAGGATGTGGCTTGCCACCCTCACTCTGAGCTGGAGGATGTGGCTTGCCACCCTCACTCTGAGCTGGAGGATGTGGCTTGCCACCCTCACTCTGAGCTGGAGGATGTGGCTTGCCACCCTCACTCTGAGCTGGAGGATGTGGCTTGCCACCCTCACTCTGAGCTGGAGGATGTGGCTTGCCACCCTCACTCGGAGCTGGAGGATGTGGCTTGCCACCCTCACTCGGAGCTGGAGGATGTGGCTTGCCACCCTCACTCGGAGCTGGATGATGTGGCTTGCCACCCTCACTCGGAGCTGGAGGATGTGGCTTGCCACCCTCACTCGGAGCTGGAGGATGTGGCTTGCCACCCTCACTCGGAGCTGGAGGATGTGGCTTGCCACCCTCACTCGGAGCTGGAGGATGTGGCTTGCCACCCTCACTCGGAGCTGGAGGATGTGGCTTGCCACCCTCACTCGGAGCTGGAGGATGTGGCTTGCCACCCTCACTCGGAGCTGGATGATGTGGCTTGCCACCCTCACTCGGAGCTGGATGATGTGGCTTGCCACCCTCACTCGGAGCTGGATGTGGATCGCCACCCTCACTCGGAGCTGGATGTGGATCGCCACCCTCATTCGGAGCTGGATGTGGTTCGCCACCCTCACTCAGAGCTGGATGTGGATCGCCACCCTCACTCAAAGCTGGATGTGGCTCACGAACCTTGCTCAGAGTTTGATGTGGCTCTCAAGGTCAGAAATGTTAGGAACCTCTGCCGTAAAAGAAGCCCCTAAATTTGATTTTCACTTGGATTACATTGGCATCAGTGCTAACTACACCTCCAAAACGTTTCCATAGCTGTTAAACACACAGTTTGTGTCTCCGTTGACTGCATTTGGCTTCCTTAGGCCGGGTACACACATCCGGCTTTTTGCTAGTCTGACGGATGCGGCGCACACCAGTACAGTATGATACAGTACAGTGGCAGCGCCGCAACTTCTGGGTCACATGCTCCAGTCACATGACAGCATGTGACCGGGGCGCTTGTTGCGCTGCCAGTGTACTGTATACACTGTACTGGCGTGCGCAGCATCTGTCAAACCGGCGAAAGGCCGGATCCGTTGCATAGGTTTTAGAGCCGGATTGGCCGGCTCTGCTAAAACCGGAGGCAGTTTTTTGGCATCAGGCACGATCCGGCGAAAAAACTGATTTGACGGATCCGGCGAAAAAAATGATCAGTTGCATCAGTTTTTTCCATCAGCTCCTTCAGTTTTTTGACAGATCCGGTGTGATACTGAGCATGCTCAGTTAAAAAAAAAAACAAAAACTGATCCGGCATCCATAGGCTTCCATTATAAACACGCCGTCCGGCGCGATCCGTTTTTTTTTGCCGGACACAAACGTTCACTTCAACGTTTCATCCGGCCGCCGGACAAGTAAAAAACAGATGAAACACAAGGCCATCCGGCACAATCCGGCACTAATGAAAGTCTATGGGGGGAAAAGCGGCAACAGACGCCGGATCCGTTTTTTCATGTTTTTGCCGGATTGTGCCTGATGGCAAAAAACTGATGTGTGAAAGCAGCCTTAGTAGTTGAGGTCTCCCGGGATGGACACCATCTCTTAAACGTTCCCTCATGGTGATAGGATTGGGACTTGCTGGTTTAGAATTACTTGTAGCTTTGCCTTTGCAGTAAAGCCAGTCACTATGTACACATAATTACTAATCAAAATCTCCTCTCATGTATCCTTGAGGAGTCTCTGGAGCGGTATTAACCCTTCTAATGTTCCTAATTAATCTCAACTCAAAGGGAACAATAAAGTGTAACCCTGCCGCCGGTGCTCCGCCATCTGCGACACACATTCCTCCATTACAGCCACTGTCATTTACTTCTACCCTCATTGTGTAATACATTCCTAATTCCCAAAGGGGGGTTTGCAGCAAATATAGAAAATATTGTTGTTTTTTTTTTTGTGTATTTGCCAAACATTTTAAACTATGTGACTTTTTCACATCCTAACAAAAACATTTCTATTATAAGAGAATTTATAAAACCTTTTCTTATCTTTTATCTTTTTTGCAAAAGCAAACAAGATTTTAGGGTGTATAAAAAGAGAGATTAGATCCTGTGATTTCAATATAGTTACCCTCTATAAATTAGGAACCGAAAGAACATCCGCGTTAAAGGCCTTCCTAACTAGAATAAAACCCTACAACAATCCAGGAGCAGTGGCCATAAGAAGAAGAAATCCTTATTGAATGAATATTAACAAATATTTTAAAAATTAAGGAGAATGTCAGAAAGCTTCCCAAACATAGAAGGAAACAGTTGCAGCAATTGACTGTAATGATAAATGACATGCATAAATAACCAAACTGCAGGAATATAATGGAGAGAATGATGAAGGTCAGATAGAATCACCATATCTATATACTGTGGAAAAATTCCTGCAGGGAGCAACAAATGAATTGATTCATCAACTATTGAAAAATGCGGAATAACGTCAAAGTTTTGTAAGGGAGGGTCTAAATCTAGTAAGCATGGATACAGGGTGAAAAATTCCTTAAAAAATGCAAGAGGGTCGCTCCCCTCCCCGGCTCGCCGTTGAGGACACTCCTTAACCTGGTTGGTGCCTATTTCTTATACCCTCTGAGTTCCAGTGGCTGAGCATGCTTTGTGATACTGTGACTCTCTCTACAGCAAGCCTCTGACTGTCCAATGTGTCATCTGCGGCCCTTTGGGTCTGTTGAGCTGCATAAGGGGGGGGGGGGGCTGTAGCCACAATGATGCCGTGGGGGGTGGGGGGTTGCCGGGAGCCCGGTCCCCTTACTTGGAGTTAGTGGTTGAGGTTTTTTGTTTTGTTTTTTCTTTTCTCCCTTGTTTCCTTTAGGCACGGGCCCGTGCCCACTGGACTGATCCCCGTGGGAGGGCTACTGGGGAGTGAGGTGGGTGGCTCTCTCAGCCCAGACGGGTTGGGGAACCTCCCTCTAGGTCTCTCCCTTCCGGGTTTACCCCCCGGGAATCTATGCCTAAGGTTTATGCATTTTGGTTAATGTTCTTAATTCATGTTCATTTCTATGTTTGTCCTTGTCTTCCCCCCTCCCCGATGTTTTTTCCTTATGTGTCCTTTCAGGTACCACCCCTTCTAGAGTCCCTGGGAGCTGCGGCCCTTTGTCATATGGACCGTCTCCTCTGGCCGGCTTCACAGGGGAAGTCATGCCCCCGACGGTATAGGTGTGCCATTAGCTTTTTCTTACTTCTAAGTTTTAGATATGACCCGCATTATCTCTCTTAACGTAAAAGGTCTGAATTCACCCCGTAAGAGGAAATTGCTGCTACAGGAACTGAAAACATCAGGTGCAGACATAGCCTTTATCCAAGAAACACATTTTGTGGAATCAAACACTTTCAAATTTGCGTCCCACCGCTTTCCCATCCATTACTCGGCTTACTCGGGCTCCAAGAGGGGGGGAGTTGCTATTTTAATATCCTCCAGTTGTCCTCTACAAATTACGGGTTCTCACTGCGATCCAGAGGGTAGATATGTGATTCTGGAGGGCCAACTGGGGGGATCCCCGCACATACTGGCCAACATTTATGCACCTAATGGAGGGCAGATACGCTTTCTTAAGAAAATACTCGATCTGATAGGCGGACTGGCACCGGCCTCTACGGTGTTGGGGGGAGACTTTAACATCCCCTTTTCGGAGGTGGCCGACAGACTCTCTGTGGGTGGACACCCTCCATCGGGTGCTTTGAAAAATTTGTCCCGGGACTTTCGTAGGCTCATTAGATCAGGCGCTTTATACGACGCTTGGAGGGTGGACCACCCGGGAGAGAAGGCCTTTTCCTTCTACTCGCATCCGCATCAGACGCACACCAGAATAGACTATTTTTTCATTGACTCACAGCTGCTGGGGCGTCTTGAGCGGGTGGAGATGGGATCCATTACGTGGTCAGACCATTCCCCACTCACAATGGACTTCAAGAAAGATGGTCCTCGACCTAGGCCTCAGCATTGGCGCCTTAATGAATCTCTGATCAAAAATCCCGACACTAGGGCCTTTTTAAATAAGCAACTGGTCGAATTCTTTCAGTTGAACACGGGCACGGTCACGTCGCCGGCAACACTCTGGGAAGCTCACAAGGCAGTGATGAGGGGACTATGCATTAGAGAGGGCGCCAGGGCTAAAAAGAATGCCACAAGTCAGCGGGACTCTATAACGGCCCATCTTAAGGCCACTTCACACATAACGAGATCGTAAACGAGATCGTTACTACGTCACAGTTTCTGTGACGCAAGAACGACTTCAATTGCGATCTCGTCACGTTTGACACGTACCAACGATTCACCCCCTGCTGCGAAATCGCTGATCGATGCCGAACAGCTTGGGCCATTTCTGGCTCGTTGGAGTCCTGCTGGGCTGCATGAATCTGTATGTTTGACACCCTATTAACGATTTCGTTGACGACCTAGATGAGATGCACGAAGGCGTGTTGTTGCGTCCCCGTTTCCGCGCCCCTCTCTGCACCGATTGGTTAGCTCCAGGTGCAGGTGCGGCTTCGATCCGAAAAACACACCAACAAAGCGACCGGGTACAATGGACGAAGGAATCAGGGTGGAGACGCAGGTTCTATCTCAAAGCAAAGCGCAAAAGAAGTGACAAAGGGTGACGCGATCCAAAATTTAACCGCTAGATACGCCCCCAATCAGAACGCAGTATTGGCCGCCAATGAAAGCGGAGGGGGGGTATGGAAAAGGCGACGCAAATGCACGCCTACGTGACTCACTGCATTTTACTACGCCCCTAATGGGATTAGAATCGTTAACATAGTTGCTGTGTGACAGGGTCCCAGCGATTTGAAAGATCGTTATACGGGACGCATGCTCGTTCATAAACTCGTTATGTGTGACACCCAACATGCGATTTCAACAACGACTCATAAACGATCCAGAAAGTGTGACGTAGTAGCGATCTCGTTCACGATCTCGTTATGTGTGACTGGACCTTTAAGCTACAGGAGGGGAGACTGGCGGCTGCCCCATCACTGACTATTCTTAGGAGAGTCATCAGCCTTAGGGAAAAGTTGAGAGACTTGGCAATTGGCAGAGCAGAAAAATTGCTAACCTTTTCCAAACAAAGATACTATGAAAGGAGTAATAAGGCTCATACCTTACTCGCCAGGCAGCTTAAGGAGCGCGCTACATCCTCATGCCCTCAGGCTCTGCGCGACGAAAAGGGCATTATCCACTATCACCCCGCTTCAATAGCTGACATTTTTTTCAATTACTACAGCAAGCTTTATAACCTTCCGGTTCCCCCGGGCATGGCTTCGCGCGGGGCTGGGGCACTTGGGGACTATTTTTCGGCCCTTGAGCTCCCTTCACTGCCTTGCGGAGCAGCCGCGGCTTTGAATGAAGAGATTACTACAGAGGAACTGGAGCAAGTTCTGGAAGCCCTGCCTGGCGGGAAGTCACCAGGCCCGGACGGCTTTACTTATTTTTATTACAAGGTGTTTGCGGCGGAGCTCCTCCCACACATGGCCGCCTTGTTTAACTCTTTCCTTCAGGGTGACCCTATCCCTCCATCCATGCTACACTCCCATTTAATCCTCCTGCCCAAGCCACCCAGGGACCCATTGGACTGTGCTAATTATAGACCAATAGCCCTTTTGAACTCCGATTTGAAGATGTTCACCAAGCTCTTGGCGGCCAGGCTTAATCGATGGTTGCCCCAACTCGTGTATAAAGACCAGGTGGGTTTTGTCCCTTGCCGTCAGGGGGGTGACAACACCAGGAAGGTCATAGACCTGGTGGATGTGGCAAATCGGACGAAGCAACAGGCGTTGGTGTTGAGTCTAGATGCAGAGAAGGCTTTTGACCGCCTTGCGTGGCCTTTTCTCTTCAAGACACTGGAGGTCTTTGGGATCTCGGGTGGCTTTATGCGGGCCTTGAAGTCCCTGTATAGCGCTCCTACGGCCTCTATCAAACTCCCCCTCCACATCTCTAAGCCTTTTCTCATCTCCAATGGCACCAGGCAGGGGTGCCCCCTGTCCCCCCTCCTTTTTGTGCTATGCATAGAGCCCCTCGCGGCCTCGGTCAGGAGCAACCCAGACATCTCGGGGGTCCTGGTCAGGAATAAACCGTTTAAAATCTCGCTTTTTGCCGACGATGTGCTCATTACACTTACTAACATCCATGTGTCCCTTCCAATTTTAATGTGCACCTTGGGTAGGTACGGGAGCCTTTCGGGGTATAAGATCAATTCTAGCAAAACGGAGGCAATGCCCTTGAATCTCGACCCGGTGGCCCTGGATTACCTGCGTTTGAATTTTAAGTTTCGTTGGAAGACAGATGCGGTCAAGTACCTGGGGGTTAACCTCACATCTACTTATGATTCCCTCTATAACCTTAACTTCCCCCCCCTTTTCCGAGAGCTGAGAAATCTTTTGAGCAAGTGGTTGCCCCTCCCTCTTTCGTGGATGGGGCGCATTGCGGCGGTTAAAATGAGCTTGCTCCCAAAATTATTATATTTCTTTGAAACCCTCCCAGTTAAGGTACCAATAAAGGAGCTGAAGTCCCTTCAGGCGGCTATCCTTAGATTTATTTGGTGTAACAAACGTCATAGGGTGGCCAGGGAGGTGTTGATGGCTCGGAGAAACAGGGGGGGGCTTTCTGTCCCGGACATCCTAAAATACTATTGGGCGGCCCATCTTAGGAGGATCCCCTGTTGGGTGTCCCTTTGGGCATACAACAGGTGGACTGAGATTGAAAAACTTTGGCTGGCGCCTATACATCCAAACACGCTCCTGTGGCCCCCGGCCCGGTGTGATTCGCCCCCCCCTCTTCTTGGACCGATGCAGTTCACTAGGGACCTCTGGGCATTTTGCATTAGAAGATTTCCTTTGGCATCCCCCTGCTCCCCTCTGGTGTCCTTCATATACCAACCCTTGCTCCCAAGCAGTCTGGAGTCGGACATGGTGCACCCCTGGCTCAAGGCAGGTCTATTCAGATTTGCAGACATTATAGATGGAAGTACAATGCAGATCCATTCCTTTGAGTACCTTAGAGATAAATTCTCTCTCTCTAATCGAGAGTTTTTCCAATATCTGCAGATCAGAGACTTGGCTGGCTCCTTGTTTGGCAGGGCAGGGGCCTCGAT
The DNA here is from genome assembly GCF_048569485.1 of Anomaloglossus baeobatrachus. Taxonomy (NCBI): domain Eukaryota; kingdom Metazoa; phylum Chordata; class Amphibia; order Anura; family Aromobatidae; genus Anomaloglossus; species Anomaloglossus baeobatrachus. The sequence continues at coordinate 99,142,331 of NC_134354.1, read as the reverse complement.
TCCCACAGATTTTGAGAAAATTTGCAGAAGGGGCACTGATACTAAGGGACTAATTTCGGAAATTTACATTTTGCTTTCTGAGTCACGGGAGGGGCCCGAGGGGTCTTTTCCATACATGCGGAAATGGGAGTCTCTATTGGGAAGGCGGATACTTCCTCAGGAATGGGCAGCAATCTGGGGAAACGCCGCCAAGACGTCAATATGCACACTATATAAGGAAAATATCTATAAAATTTTGCTATTTTGGTACCACACTCCAGATTTCCTTCATGGCATAGACCCCTCCATACCGGCTTGTTGCTGGAGATGCGGGGGAGGCAGGGGCACCATTCTGCACATATTCTGGTCCTGTCCAGGGATAGTCCCCTTCTGGGAGCGGGTTAGAGGGTTGATCCATAAAGTACTATATATAGAGGTTGATCTTGATCCCCTGATCTATGTTCTGGGTCTTGGGAATGGGGGATTGGGAAAAACGGCCTCTAAGCTTTTGTCCCACATCCTTACGGCGGCCAGATGCTTAATTGCAAAGAATTGGAGGCAGCCAGGGACACCCTCACTCCAGAGCCTCAAGTATAGATTACTGGACGTTAGACGCATGGAACATCTCACGGCACTATTGCATGACACAGTTGACCGTTTCCAGGCCGTGTGGGCACCATGGGACTACTTTGCGGGACAGGAGGATCTGTGAGACTGAGGCCTATGGGTCCTATGGAAGGAGCATGGACTCTTGAAACCCTTCCCTCTTCCCTCCTATTTCTCCTCTCCCCTCCTAACCCTCCTCACCTGTCCTGTCATTGTTTGTCTAGGTTCGATAAGAATTCTGAATTTTATGTTTTATTTTATGTATGAAAAACGTAAATTGAAAATCTCAATAAAAATTCAAAGTTTAAAAAAAAAAAAAAAAAAAAAAAAATGCAAGAGGATAAGACCCAAAAGCAATGCTACAAGACTGCGAACAGGTGAAGACAAGTGCCAGATGAGAAGTAAATGTGGGAGGTCAAAGACCTGTGTGATGGCCAAAAGAAGCACTGCTGACACGCGTTTCACATGCAGCTTCCTCCGAGGACATCCTTAGGATAGGTCATCAATGTCTGATCGGTCGGGGTCTGACCCCTGCCACCACCGGCGATCAGCTGCTCCAGGTGCTAGCAGCGGCAGCTGAAAATGCTCATTTCCAGATCTGTTAGGTCTGCCGGGCACTGCACATCCACCTCCCATTCACGTTAATAGGAGGAGGATGTGCAGTACCAGGCCACAGCCGCTATCAGAACACGGAGCAGCTCTGGTACTGAGTATTTCCATCCGCCTTCTCCCGCCGCCGGCACAAAATGGCTGATGGGCAGGGGTACGGGTGTTAGACCGCAGTCGATCAAACATTGATGACCTATCCTAAGGGTAGGCCATCAATGTAAAAGTAGTGGACAACCTCTTTAATTATGAGGTTTGCTAGTTTAGGCTATACACAAATTCTCAACTTACTTTTTTCCTTTCTGTCTTCCCTTCTTTTTTCCCCCACGTCGTCTTCTTTTTTTCCCCCACGTCGTCTTCTCTTTTCCCCCACGTCGTCTTCTCTTTTTCCCCACGTCGTCTTCTCTTTTCCCCCACGTCGTCTTCTCTTTTCCCCCACGTCGTCTTCTCTTTTCCCCCGAACGTCTTCTTCTCTTTTCCCCCGAACGTCTTCTTCCCTTTTCCCCCGAACGTCTTCTCCCCTTTTCCCCCGAACGTCTTCTTCCCTTTTCCCCCGAACGTCTTCTTCCCTTTTCCCCCGAACGTCTTCTTCCCTTTTCCCCCGAACGTCTTCTTCCCTTTTCCCCCGAACGTCTTCTTCCCTTTTCCCCCGAACGTCTTCTTCCCTTTTCCTTGAACGTCTTCTTCCCTTTTCCTTGAACGTCTTCTTCCCTTTTCCTTGAACGTCTTCTTCCCTTTTCCCTGAACGTCTTCTTCCCTTTTCCCTGAACGTCTTCTTCCCTTTTCCCTGAACGTCTTCTTCCCTTTTCCCCCTCATTTTCTTCCCTTTTCCCCACATCTTCCCTTTTCCCCACATCTTCCCTTTTCCCCACGTCTTTTTCCTCCCCCCCATGTCTTCTTCCCTTTTTCCCCCACGTCTTGTTCCCTCCCCCCCACGTCTTGTTCCCTTACCCCCCCGCATCTTGTTCCCTTCCCCCCCCGCATCTTGTTCCCTTCCCCCCCCCGCATCTTGTTCCCTTCCCCCCCGCGTTCCCCCCTGCATCTTGTTCCCTTTAACCCCCATGTCTTGTTCCCTTCCCCCCCCATGTCTTGTTCCCTTTCCCCCCCATGTCTTGTTCCCTTTCCCCCCCATGTCTTGTTCCCTTCCCCCCCACGTCGTCTTCCCTTTTTCCCCCACGTCTTGTTCCCTTCCCCCCCACGTCTTGTTCCCTCCCCCCCCCCCGCGTCTTGTTCCCTTCCCCCCCGCGTTCCCCCCTGCATCTTGTTCCCTTCCCCCCCGCATCTTGTTCCCTTCCCCCCCATGTCTTGTTCCCTTTCCCCCCCATGTCTTGTTCCCTTTCCCCCCCCACGTCTTCTTCCCTTTTTCCCCCACGTCTTGTTCCCTCCCCCCCACGTCTTGTTTCCTTCCCCCCACGTCTTGTTCCCTTCCCCCCGCATCTTGTTCCCTTCCCCCCCGCGTTCCCCCCTGCATCTTGTTCCCTTCCCCCCCGCGTCTTGTTCCCTTTCCCCCCGCGTCTTGTTCCCTTTCCCACCCCCGCGTCTTGTTCCCCTTCCCACCCCGGCGTCTTGTTCCCCTTCCCACCCCCGTGTCTTGTTCCCTTTTCCACCCCCGTGTCTTGTTCCCTTTTCCACCCCCGTGTCTTGTTCCCTTTTCCACCCCCGTGTCTTGTTCCCTTTCCCACCCCCGCGTCTTGTTCCCTTTCCCACCCCCGCGTCTTGTTCCCTTTCCCACCCCCGCGTCTTGTTCCCTTTCCCACCCCCGCGTCTTGTTCCCTTTCCCACCCCCGCGTCTTGTTCCCTTTCCCACCCCCGCGTCTTGTTCCCTTTCCCACCCCCGCGTCTTGTTCCCTTTCCCACCCCCGCGTCTTGTTCCCTTTCCCACCCCCGCGTCTTGTTCCCTTTCCCACCCCCGCGTCTTGTTCCCTTTTCTCCCTTTCTCATCTTATTCACGTTGGATGAGGTTGAGTATAAGCCACGACTCTCCAATTAGACATTGATTTAGAGAACTGCAGAACCCTGCAGAGGAGAGCGCTCATTACCTGGATCCAGTGACTACTGACCAATATACTCCTGTGTTCACAAGGCCAGCGAGTCGGTGCTCCCTCCTCCATCACAATCTGGCACATACATTAGTCCATATATCAGGCTCCCGCGCCTTATCTGTGCAGCATCCTGCGAGCTACATGATTGCTTCCATTCTTCTCTCTTCCTTATATAGATGTATCACAGGGAAACTAAAGAGATGAAGAACAGAGCGTCACGGGAAAGAGCGTTAATGGTGGGTTTCCAGCATAACACATTGGCTTGTAGACATAAAGGGCAGCTTTAATAAATGTGTCCATCCTAATGCCACAGGCCAAATGTCTAATCTTCCTAAAACTGAGCACATTAGGCCATGTGTGAAAATATTATGGGAGATCAGTTTTAAAAAAAAATAAAAAAAAATAAATGCAAAAATAGTGAAGCAATCAGATTGCTTTTATTCTGAAGTTAAAAACGACAAAATTGTGCTTTTTTTGTATTCAAGAAAATCTGTGCAACAATGGATTTCACATGTAAACACAGCCTTAAGGGGGTTTTGATATGTAATCTGAAGACCGCATGCTGCAGGGGTTAAAGCACAGATTTCACCAATGCCTCTCTTGTCAAGGTCCTGCTATTGTTTACCTGAAATGTTTGTTTCAGTTTCAGGAGATTATCATTGCTAAGGCTGTCAGCTATAGCAGTGCCTGAGCCCTAGTCTGGCACACCTCCTGCTGTGATTGAGGAAGGGGAAAAACGGGTTTTTTTTTTTCTGCGCTCCAGTTAAAGACTTCAGGATGCAAAAGTCCAGGAAACCTCAGTAGATTAAATACGGTTTATTCTATGCGTTTCAAAGCTATTTACCTTCATCCTCAGGAGGAACTAATCTATAGGTTTTTCCTGGACTCTTCCATCCTGAAGTGTTCAACAGCAGGGCAGAAAAACAAAACAAAACATTTTTTCCCCCTTCCTCTATTGCCTGTACCAAGTGTGCACACATGGATCTGCAGCAGCTACATCTTTCACTCATGTATTGTTGTGTGTCCCACAACTACAGCAGGTGAGCCTATCTTTGTCTGTACCACTGTTCATCCGGACCCTACTATTTGTGCCTTTTTATTCCCCAGTGTTTCCTCGATAAATTTCCTGCTATGATTAGCAGCTCTCTGTCTATAGACATTGTACATAGCCTTTTCTGGGTGTGGGCAGTTCTCTGAGCTCTGTTTTCATTGCCAAATCTAAAAACTGATTGTGTCGCAACCACTGCACCCACTAAGCTAAGTGATACGTTGTTGGAATCCAAATCTCCTTGCCTACATCATGCTTCTCTCAGGTGAGGTAACAAAAACCTGCTGACAGATTCTCTTTCAAGGGGGCTTTACTAAGAAAATAGGTTATCCCTTTACTAATAGGGGGATCCAGCTGTGCAAATACCCATCGTTTCCGAGAATGGGGCTCTACAGAGGGGAGATCAAGCATGTGTCCCTTCACTCCATTCGTTGTCTGTGGGATTGGTGGACATGGCTCTGCAATATCCTGCAGAGCCCTCTTCTCTGGATCTATGGGGTGATATTGTCTTTCCTATAAACAGGAGATAACTTGTATATGTGGCACATAAAAGTGTTCTGTAAATATGTAAACTTATCAATTGCAATAGTTACTTACCCCACCCCTGAGGTTCTCTTTTGTCATCATAGGGACTTAGCCAAAACTGCATGCATTTCCTTCCATGGCAAAGTCTGAGATTTCATTTTTGCTGTGCGCATGTTGCAGTTTGTTTTTTGTTTTTTTTTGCATTTCAATTTTTTTGGCGTTTTGTCCCTTCATTTTTCACTAGTGATGGGATGATTCTCAGATCAATGCCCTTCTGACTCTGGGTCACCGGGGGATTGATCCCTGGTATCTGGCCAAATGTGAGTCCCCATATAAAGTCTTTGGGAACCAGAATCTGGAATAAAGGGGTAGGAGCAAGTGCTTCAAACATACCAATTCACCAGCATGCCTGTGACACTGCGTCCGCGGCCGCTTTATACACTTCACAGGCCGCTCAGTACATTAATTAAATATGCACTGCTTTCCCAGCCCACTGGCATCTGGTTGCAGTCAGCCCCGCCCCACGCTGAATGACCGCCTGTCTGACGCTTGCAATCATAGATGCCGGTGGGTGGGTCTACATCGTACAGTAAACATTTTTTAAAAATTGGCATAGGGTCCCTCCCATATTATGATACCCAGCACAGATAAAGCATATGGCTACAGGCTGCCGCCCCCAGCCGTGCGCTTATCTTGGTTGTGCATCAAAATAGAAGAAACCGCATGTGGCTTTTTTTTATTTATTTAAAATAGTTTTTTAAAAAACTGTTTGCTCCCCCCCAATTTTGATATCCAGCAATGATAAAGCCTGACAGCTTGGGGTTGGTATTCTCAGGCTGGGGAGACCCATGCTTATTAGGCGCCCCCCAGCCTAAAAATAGCAACCTGCAGCCACCCAAAGTTGCCACATCCATTAGATGCAACAATACCAGCACTTTACCCAGCTCTTCCCAATTGCCCTGATGTGATGGCAATCAGGGTAATATGCCAGTTTCTGTTGTAACCTTATTAGCCTATGTGATATACTTAAGAGCTTTTAGGAACTGATTCATTATTACATATGCACTTATTTTTTTGCATTACATAGGATCTTCTTTTTTTGTCCAGTTTTTGGTGGTTTTCACTTTTCATTTGTTTTTTTGCTTTTTTTTTTTAAAGGGTGTTTTGTGAAAAGTTGCAAACTTTGCAGTAGTTGTACTCCAGTATGTCTCTGAAGTGATTTTATGTACACAAAAGTTGCAAAAATAGTTAAAGGTAAAGAAAATGTTTGACTCTGGAGACGCGGTTAATGAACACTGCGCAAAGATGAAGAATTTGGTAGAAGAAACTGCAACAAATACCATAAGTCACCTCAAAAAATGAAGTAAAGAAAAGAATCCAAATGATTTGTTTTTCTTTTTGATATTGTGCAAATATAGATCTTCACACTTTGTAGTTTATTAGTGTGTTGTTTTTTTAGACCACATACTCTTGGTATTGCTACAGAAAAACTTTGTGAGACCTGTGGTTCTTTTACAAGGTACTATAATCAGAATTTGCAATGGAAGCAGAAATATCTTATTCTTAAAGGGGACCTGCTGACTCGGCAGTGCTGACTGATGACACTGTGCCATGGAAAATCCAATTAATAAAAGGAATGTTAAAGGGGTTATCTGGGATTCCCCCTCCATCCCAATGACTGATTTTTTTTATTGACCTGCCTCCTCTGTCTGAAATCGCGCACCAATGCCATCTTTGCCATGGACAGATTGAGCTCCCGCTTCAATAGTCTCAGAGAGAGAACAGCGGCTGCAGCAAAGCTGACACTCATTGTCGTTGAAAAAGTAGTGACCTGCCATTGAAAGGCTGGAGGCAGATGAAGTGATGGGGAATGCCCAGACGGGCAAGAAAAGGTCCAGTGCAAAATCCAGCCCCAATGCACTTGAAACTAATTAGCATAAAACTTCATTTGATGATTACATACATCTTAGAGATCCAAAGAAATCTGTTTTCATTCTTTTTGCCTGTATTCTTTTGTTTGTACATCAGCACTATGGAGTAGTGGAGTTGAAAAATCTGGATCCGCGCGGTTTCAGCGGTGGATCCAGATCCGACCTGGACGCGGGATTCCGGGTGCACGATCCAGATCAGTCTTTTTTTTCTCTTTTTTTTTTTCTTTTTTTTTTCTCTTTTTTTTCTCTCTCATTCTCTCTCTCTCTCTCTCTTCCCCTCTCTCGTGTCCCGGATTCCGCTCCCCATTGACATATATTGGGCCGGATTCCGGATTGGATCCGGACACCCGGATTATTACCAATCCGCTCAACTCTACTATGGAGTCATTACAGCCATGTCTCTACCTTAGAGTACAAATTCATACTGACAGGTCCTCCTTTAAAGGTTAGGTTCTGATTGCTTGACATTAGCTACAATTATTCCCCAGGCTGACCTACCTGTACCTGTATCTGCCATGTATGATCTTAGTTGACATTTTGGGAAATTTTAGTATACTGCTAGTAAAAAGAAAGATAAATAAAAAAAAATTTGTACAGTTTCCATTCTCAGCCTTTAAAGCTCAGCTGTTTGCACAGCAAACATTTTCTTCATAATAAACAAGAAATCTGCACAAATATTAAAGGGAATCTGTCAACAGGTTTTTGCCACCTAGTCTGAGAGCAGCATATATAGGGACAGAGATCCTGATTCCAGTGATGTCACTTACTGGGCTGCTTAGTGTAGTTTTGATAAAATCACTGTTTAATCAGCAGTAGATTATCATTACAGGACTATACGGCCTGCTGCCAGGCAGTCCAGCATATTCATGAGCTCTGTATGCTAGATCTGCAGCAGAGAAAACATTGATTTTATCAAAATGACAGCAAACAGCTCAGTAAGTGACACATCGCTGGAATCAGGGTCTCGGTCTCTACATTATGCTGCTCTCAGATGGGGGAGCAAAAACCTGGTGAGCGATTCACTGTAAGGCTATGTGCCCACGGGTGCTCGTACCTGCGGATGTATCCGCTGGTATGAGCGCATGTTTCCCGCAGCTGCCCGCCGGCGTCCGCAGCTATTTTAAGCTGCTAGATTACAGCGGAATAGCTGCGGGAAACATGCAGAGATTCATGCGGCTTACTTGCGGACGTCCCGGCCTCTTATCTTCATAGCAGAGGGCCGGGACATCCGCAGGTAATTCCGCATGAATAATTGACATGCAATTATACATGCGGATGCCTACATCCGCAGCATGGTCGGCAGCCGCACTTTCCGCAGCGTGGACACAGCACTTCCCATGTCCTATAGGATAACTTGGGGAGTGACTGTACATGCTAAAACCTGCGGATTTATCTGGAAAATCCAGAAAAATCCGCAGGTTTTCCGCGGCAAAATCCGCAGAAACAAGGTCCCGTGGGCACATAGCCTAATAAGATTTTCATTGTGTGCCATGTTAACTGTACAGTGGGCCTTTAGACTGTCATGGTCACTGTGTTTGCAAGACATTTTAGCTCAGGTTATACTTCCTTAGTTTTTTCAATGCAGTGAAAAAGATTGCCTGCTTAAATCAGTGCTGATGCTGCTGTGATCACAGGACTTGATTAGCTTAAAAATTCCCTTACAGACACACACATAGCTTGTGGGTAAGAAGTTTTGCTGTCACAATTTGTTTTCTCTTTCTCCCTCTTCCCCTGCGCCCTCTCTTTTGTCCTCTCCATTTCCATCTTCCACTCGGTATTCATACCTAACTATTGGTTTATCATCCAATCACATGGAACGTCTCAGTTGATCAAACTTTATTTTGGACCTGTATTTCCTAAAATATTGGACCTGTTGACTAATCTCCCCTGTAGAGTGCGATTAGTCTTGAGCACCTCAGTGTAGACCCCTGTGCAAATATAGTCATGTTCAAAAAGTTTTACAAAACTGTTTATAGTAATTATAAGCTGCTAGTACCTTCTTCCCTTAGACCAAAGTGCATGGATAGGAGATGTGACAGCCAGTATCTAATCAATATAACTTACTGTAGCATTCTCATTATAAAATGTCAGACTTTTTTCTTCATAAGTGTCAGAGAAATGGACAGGAAGCGTTCAGAACCTGATGTAATAAATCTTCAGGTCATGTAGCGCCATCTAGTGGATAACAAGTAATATGCAAGTACCTAACATACCTATATCTAATTATTGTACTTTATATTCTTTTTTATGATTATTATTATTAGTTGCTGCCTGGACTTAGATTTCTGCATGTCATTTTACATGTTCAAAGAAACATAAGGCATCTTTATTGCAGTTTCTTTTTTTGAGGGATGTTTGTTACATCTTTTTTTGCATTGGCCATATACATTGTTTTCAAGGTGAAAATGCAGTCTAATCTGCAGATAGCACATTTTCAAGTTAAATGAATGCCGCACCATAGTTTCCCCGTGCTCCCGTGTTGTAGGGCTGAGTTGTGAATTCCTTGTGCAACCTTTGCAATGCCTCCAACTGTTCCATCATTATTTTTAATTAAAATGCCATATTTCATGTATGTGAATCATGTAATGACTGTGGAAATGTAGGGCTGGAGATGGCACATGTCTGATGTAATGTTACAAGCATTAGACTTGCTTGATGGGACAGTTACCCTTCTTACACACACATATATATATATATATATATATATATATATATATATATATATATATATATATATATATATATATATATATATATATATATATATATATATATATATATAAATATAAATATATATATAATATACACACACTATATATAATATATATATAATATATATACACACACACACAAAATATATACACAAAATATATATATATATATATATATATATATATATATATATATTACTAGAAGCTGGCCCGATTCTAACGTATCGGGTAGTATAGAATGTGTATGTAGGTTAGCAAATTGAATAATAATATAATCAGTCTTGAATAATGATGGTTCATTTTTTGCTCGTTGGTCTCCTGCTGTGCAGCACGCATCGGCGTGTTTGACATTGGGAGACCAACGATCTGAATGGGCAGGGAGTTTGGGTAAGCTAGTAACCATGTTACACATCAGGTAACTAAGGAAAGCGGTTTCTATAGTTACCCGATGTGTACCATGGTTACCAGCCTACGCCGGCTCCGGCACACGTGTGCCGGGAGGCGGGGTAAGCTAGTGGTTTCACACATCCGGCTTTTCTCCACTTTGTCTTGCCAGTGTGGGCTTCCGGGGGTGCAGCAGTCACCTGGGAGTCGGGGCTCCATGTGGGTTCGGGGAATGCGTGCGGGGGGTGGAGCCATGGCGAGCGTCCAATGCGTGCGGGGGGCAGAGCCTGACCGAGTGGCCAATCCGTGCCGGGGGGGGCGGAGCCGAGGCGAGCGGCCAATGCGACGGTTGTCACTGTAACGACACAATTTTGGAGCAAGACAGACAGAATAAGGCAATTATATATGTAGATATATAATATATATATATATATATATATATATATATATATATATATATATATATATATATATATAATATATACACACACTATATATGTACATGTCTGTGTGTATATGTATGTATATGTTATGTGTGTGTATATAATATATATATATATATATATATATATATATATATATATAATATATACACACACTATATATGTACATGTCTGTGTGTATATGTATGTATATGTTATGTGTGTGTATATAATATATATATATATATATATATATATATATATATATATACGGTGTGTGTATATATATAAATATATATATATATATATATATATATACATATAACACACACACACATATACATATATATATATATATATATATATATATGTGTATATATATATATATATATATGTATATATATGTGTGTATATATATGTGTATATATATATATGTATATGTGTGTGTGTGTATGCACATATATACTAGAAGGTGGCCCGATTCTACGCATCGGGTCTTCTAGAATTTACATATTGTGTAGTTCATGTATGATTTTTGATAGATGGATGGATGGATGTTGTGTAGGGTGCTGTACATGTTCTGGGTGTGGCGGGGGGTGAGAGCGTTGTTGTGTGTGTTTTGCGTGTGTTGCGTTGTTTGTGGAGCGCTGTGTGTCTGTAGCGTTGTTTGTGTGTGTGTGTTGCGCGGTTTGTGTGGGTGTGGTATGTTTTGGGAGGAGGTATGTTTTGTGCAATGTGTGTGTGTTGCGTGGTATGTGCGTATATTTATGTATGCCGCGGTGTTTGTGTGTTGGGTGTTGTGTGTGTGCAGCGTTGTCTGTGTGTGTGGGTGTCTGTGTAGGGCGGTGTTTGTGGTTCCCAGTGTGTGTGTGTGTGTGTGTGTGTGTGTGTGTGTGTTGAGGGGAGGTCTGCACCCCCCATCGTGCTCCATCCGCCATGCTGCGCACTCCCAAACGTGCTCCATCCGCCGTGCTGCGCACTCCCAAACGTGCTCCATTCGCCATGCTGCGCACCCCCCATCATGCTCCATCCGCCATGCTGCGCACTCCCAAACGTGCTCCATCCGCCATGCTGCGCACTCCCAAACGTGCTCCATCCGCCATGCTGCGCACTCCCAAACGTGCTCCATCCGCCATGCTGCGCACTCCCCAATGTGGTCCATCCGCCATGCTGCGCACTCCCAAACGTGCTGCATCCGCCATGCTGCGCACTCCCAAACGTGCTCCATCCGCCATGCTGCGCACTCCCAAACGTGCTCCATCCCCCATGCTGGCACCCCCCATCGTGCTCCATCCCCCATGCTGCACCAGCATCAGCCTCTCTCCTCCCAGCATCAGCCTCTCTCCTCCCAGCATCAGCCTCTCTCCTCCCAGCATCAGCCTCTCTCCTCCCAGCATCAGCCTCTCTGTCCCCAGCCTCAGCCTCCCTCCTCCCAGCCTCCCCCAGCATCAGCCTCTCTCCTCCCTGCCTCCCTCTGCATCAGCCTCCCCCTGCATCAGCCTCTCGCCTCCCAGCCTCCCCCAGCATCAGCCTCTCTCCTCCCAGCCTCCCCCAGCATCAGCCTCCCCCTCCCAGCCTCCTCCAGCATCAGCCTCTCTACTCCCAGCCTCCCTCCTCCCAGCCTTCCCCAGGATCAGCCTCCCCCAGCATCAGCCTCCCCCTCCCAGCCTTCCCCAGGATCAGCCTCTCTCCTCCCAGCCTCCTCCAGCACGCCGTGCTCCTCTGCCGACACTCACAGATCCGATCGCATACACTCACACACACACACTCACACACACACACACACTCACACACACATCCGATCGCATACACTCACGCACACACACTGAAGATATCGCACATACGCGCTCACACTCACAACATCCGGAGATACCACATGCTTCTGGCCATGTGATCCTCCGGCAGGTCCTGGAAGGTCACTCCACAGTATCGCCGCCGAGAAGCAAGCGATATCCCAGGATGTTGTGAGTGTGTGGATGCGATGTGATGTGTGTGTGTGAGAGTGAGTGTGATCTGATGTGTGTGTGTGCGTGTGTGTATGTTCCTCCGCTGCAGGACCTTGATGCGCTGGTAACTATGCTACCATGGTTACCAGCGTATCCCGTCCCCCGCTCGCACGGGAGCCCACAGCAGCATACGGCGGCAACCCCAGCGATGCGAGGGTATGTGTCGGTTGGGTTGGCGGCGTACGCTGATGTGGGCTCCCGGGGGTACAGTACTCACCTGGGAGTCGTGGCTCCGTGTCGGTTCGGGGAATGCGTGCGGGGGGCGGGGCCAGAGCGAGCGTGCATTGCGTGAGGGGGGCGGGGCGTGGCCGAGTTGCCAATGCGTGCAGGGTGCCGGGGCAAGAGGCCAATCCGTGTGGGGGGCGGAGCCTTGGCGAGCGGCCGGCCAATCCGTGTGCGGGCGGAGCCTGGGCGAGCGGCCAATCCGTGCGGGGGGGGCGGGGCCATGGCGAGCCCAGCGGCCAATCAGCTTTGTGTCACCGTAAGGACACAATTTTGGAGCAAGACAGACAGACAGAGACAGAATAAGGCAATCATATATATAGATATATACCGTATAATATATAATAATATATATATATATATATATATATATATATAACGCTGGATGTGATCTGCTGTGGGAACTCAGTTTTCTGTTATGTGATTGCTCTCGGTCATCTAGCACATGTAGTGATCCAGTTATAGACGTGAGACCGGTGCACAACTTTTGCTTTCATGTCTGATCTTTACAAAAATTATACGAAGTAATTAGCAGTCAACGATGGGAGCGACTTTAACAATATTATTTATTCACTAGAAGGTGGCCCGATTCTACGCATCGGGTATTCTAGAATTTACGTATTGTGTAGTTCATGTATGATTTTTGATAGATGGATGGATGGATGTTGTGTAGGGCGCTGTACATGTTCTGGGTGTGGCGGGGGGTGAGAGTGGTGTTGTATGTGTGTTGTGTTGTTTGTGGAGCGCTGTGTGTCTGTAGCGTTGTGTGTGTGTGGTGTGTTTTGGGGGAGGTATGTTTTGTGCAGTGTGTGTGTTGCGCGGTATGTGCGTATATTTGTGTGTGCCGCGGTGTTTGGGTGTTGTGTGTGTGCAGCGTTGTCTGTGTGTGGGGGTGTCTGTAGGGCAGTTGTTTGTGGTTCCCAGTGTGTGTGTGTGGTGTGCAGTGTGTGCGCGCGTGTGTGTGTGTGTTGGGGGGAGGTGTGCACTTCCCATCGTGCTCCATCCCCCATGCTGCGCACTCCCAAACGTGCTCCATCCGCCATACTCCGCACTCCCCATCGTGCTCCACAGGGCTGTGGAGTCGGTAAGCCAAACCTTCGACTCCGACTCCTCAAATTCTCTTGCACCGACTCCGGCTCCGACTCCGGCTCCGACTCCGACTCCGGCTCCTACATATATTGCTTATAGTTAGGTGAAAAATTTATTGTAGTACACGAATATGTGTATGTGAACATCAGACATGTAATAATTTTTATGATACAATAATCAAGATATTTGGATAGAACATAAAATATATTTATTGGAATACAACTTTAGAACACAAAAAACTGTAATAAATTGTAAATATGTAATACACTATGTAATATACAGTAGATTACATATATATCTTGTGTGTGTATATACACTGTATATATATATATATATATATATATATATATATATATATATATATATATATATATATTTTACATATTTACAATTTATTAGTTTTTTGTGTTCTAAAGTTGTATTCCAATAAATATTTTATGTTCTATCCAAATATCTTGATTATTGTATCATAAAAACAATTAAATGTCTGATGTTCACATTGTACTACAATAAATTTTTCACTTAAATATAAGCATTATACTAAATGTTATTATTTAGTAAAATATTCAGCACATTCTGCATTGCACTCCTGTCCCCAATTTATTATATATTTTAGGAGTCGGAGTCGGTGCATTTTATACCGACTCCGACTCCGACTCCGACTCCACCAAAATGAGCTCCGACTCCGACTCCGACTCCACGACTCCGACTCCGACTCCACAGCCCTGGTGCTCCATCCCCCATGCTGCGCACCCCCTATCGTGCTCCATCCCCCATGCTGCACCAGCATCAGCCTCTCTGTCCCCAGCATCAGCCTCTCTGTCCCCAGCATCAGCCTCTCTGTCCCCCAGCATCAGCCTCTCTGTCCCCAGCATCAGCCTCTCTGTCCCCAGCATCAGCCTCTCTGTCCCCAGCATCAGCCTCTCTGTCCCCAGCATCAGCCTCTCTGTCCCCAGCATCAGCCTCTCTGTCCCCAGCATCAGCCTCTCTGTCCCCCAGCATCAGCCTCTCTGTCCCCAGCATCAGCCTCTCTGTCCCCAGCATCAGCCTCTCTGTCCCCAGCATCAGCCTCTCTGTCCCCAGCATCAGCCTCTCTGTCCCCAGCATCAGCCTCTCTGTCCCCAGCATCAGCCTCTCTGTCCCCAGCATCAGCCTCTCTGTCCCCAGCATCAGCCTCTCTGTCCCCAGCATCAGCCTCTCTGTCCCCAGCATCAGCCTCTCTGTCCCCAGCATCAGCCTCTCTGTCCCCAGCATCAGCCTCTCTGTCCCCAGCATCAGCCTCTCTGTCCCCAGCATCAGCCTCTCTGTCCCCAGCATCAGCCTCTCTGTCCCCCAGCATCAGCCTTTTCTGTCCCCAGCATCAGCCTCTCTCCTCCCAGCATCAGCCTCTCTCCTCCCAGCATCAGCCTTTTCTGTCCCTAGCATCAGCCTCTCTCCTCCCAGCATCAGCCTCTCTCCTCCAAGCATCAGCCTCTCTCCTCCAAGCATCAGCCTCTCTCCTCCCAGCATCAGCCTTTTCTGTCCCTAGCATCAGCCTCTCTCCTCCCAGCATCAGCCTCTCTCCTCCCAGCATCAGCCTCTCTCCTCCCAGCATCAGCCTCTCTCCTCCCAGCCTACCCCAGCCTCAGCCTCTCTCCACCCAGCATCAGCCTTTTCGGTCCCCAGCATCAGCCTCTCTCCTCCCAGCCTACCCCAGCCTCAGCCTCCCCCAGCATCAGCCTCTCTTCTCTCAGCCTCCCCATCTCAGCCTTCCCCAAGATCAGCCTCTCTCCTCCCAGCCTCCACTCCAGCACGCCGTGCTCCTCTGCCGACACTCACAGATCCGATCGCATACACTCACACACACACACACACACACCCCCGATCGCATACATTCACACACACCCGATCGCATACACTCACGCACACACACATTGACGATATTGCACATACGCGCTCACACTCACAACATCCGGAGATACCACATGCTTCTGGCCATGTGATCCTCCGGCAGGTCCTGGAAGTTCACTGCACAGTATCGCCGCCGAGAAGCAAGCGATATCCCAGGATGTTGTGAGTGTGTGGATGCGATGTGATGTGTGTGTGAGGTGTGTGTGAGAGTGAGTGTGATCTGATGTGTGTGTGTGTGTGTGCTGTTGTGTGTGCGTGTGTATGTTCCGCCGCTGCAGGACCTTGATGTGCTGGTAACTATGCTACCATATATATATATATACGATGGGAGCGACTTTAACAATATTATTTATTCATTCTCCAGACTCTACTGTACAGTGTCTATCTAGGCATTGTACAGCAACTGACATGGGGATGTAATCTTTTATCTTCCTTATTAGTAAAATGCTGGTGTCACATCCAGTATATATACTAGGCAGTGCTGGCATTTTATTTTCTAGATCTGGAAAGAACGTAAGAAGAAACCAGATCTGATTTGATTGCGCAGTTCCTAGTTTTGGAGAGGTTTTTCTTTAGGATCCCATCAAAGAAAACTTGAAAGAATCCCTATGGGAACAGCAAAGCTGATTTCTTGTAGAAAGAAATGGATAAAGTTTCCTGAGTATTTTTTAAGTAGTTTTTGAGGAGGATTTTGAAGATCCTCTACTCCAAGAAACTCTTTAAAAAAAAAAAAATAATGAACAAAGCCTTAAGGCCTTAAGGTATGTGCTATTTGCACACAGAGCTTTTTTTATGTTTTTTTTCTCTAGCAGATCGTCTCCAAACTCCTCCTCAAAAAAACTATTAGAAAATCCTTACAGTTTCTTTATATGGGAAAGCCACCTTGCTGTTCATGTGAGGATTTTTTTTTTTTTCTGAAGAGGTTTTGAAAAATGCCTGGTATCAATAGTAAGTGCATGTCACTCCTTTGAATCGGGTCCTGAAGAAACATCTCTAAGCTGATCTCTGTCCAATCAAAAGGCTGGAAAGAAGACATTCACAAAAAAAAATTATCTTCCCAAAAAGCTTCAATACGCCTTCACGAAAAGAAAATTCCCCAAAGAAGAAAAGTTTCATGAAGCGGATTCTGCTTGATAAACTCAAGAGTTTTTTTTAACATAACCTTACAGTCATAATTTAGTAATGAAAGGCGATCAAGGCTCTTCTCGGGCAGCTGGTCACAGGTTACCGGAGACATCAGCGTCCGCTCTAAACCTCACTCCGTGTAACCTGGTCAGTGCATGGACTGGAAGTAGCCTCCTTGGTTCGGGTTAAAAGGCTGATTGCATCTTGGAATTCTGCCCAAGGCCTCATGCACATGTATGTGTTCAAACACGTAAAAACACTGGTACCAGGGTCATGAGTGTTTTGGATCAGCGTGTCATTTGTGCGTCCGATTTAGTGTTTTTCACAGAATGATAAATATATTACAAAGTTTCTCCTATACTTTGCAGTGTTTAACACAGAACAAGGACGGCATACAGATGCTGTACGGGATTTTCATGGAGCTATAGACTTGTATTGGCCCTTTCTCTCCCTCTCTTTTTCTCCCCCTCGCTCCCTCTCCCGCTCTCCCACCCCTCCCCCTCGCTCTCCCACCCTCCCCCTCGCTCTCCCCACCCTCCCCCTCGCTCTCACCCTCCCCCTCTCCGACCCCCCCTCCCCCTTCTCCGACCCCCCCCCTAACCCACCCCCCTCTCCCACCCCCACCCTCTCTCCCCCCCCTCTTTCTCCCCCCCTCTCCCCCCCCCCCTCTCCCCCCCCATCTCCCCCCTCTCTCTCTCTCCCCTCTCTCTCCCTCTCACCCTCTCTCTCCCACTAGCTCTCCCTCTCCCCCTTTTCCTATTTCTCTCTCCTCCCCCCTCTCTCCCCCCTCTCTCCCCCCTCTCTCCCCCCTCTCTCCCCCCTCTCTCCCCCCTCTCTCCCCCCTCTCTCCCCCCTCTCTCCCCCCTCTCTCCCCTCTCTCTCCCCCCTCTCTCCCCCCTCTCTCCCCCTCTCTCTCCCCCTCTCTCTCCCCCTCTCTCTCCCCCTCTCTCTCCCCCTCTCTCCCCCTCTCTCTCCCCCTCTCTCTCCCCCTCTCTCCCGTCCCCCGGATTGTGTGAAAATACCCTAAAGTTTTCCATGGACACGCAGTCCATGAAAAAAAAGTGGTAATAGCACCATAGATTATAGTAGGCAATTGTGGTATCCATGAAAAAAATGGCTACCACGTGTATGGACTTCTGAATGAGGCCTCACATGTTGAGGGTCGCACCAGAGACGCACCCACAAGGTGGGGAAAATATCAGACCACTTTTCTATGAAGTAAACATGAATATTGTGCTCCAGTCGTCGTCCGGCGTGTGACCCAGGCTCGGGTGTACTGAGATGTGGTAATGGCTCCTACGTTTCATATAGGGCAGCTGAAGGCCCCACAATGCATCACTTTGTTTCTTCACTATCCATAATTAAATTAAATGACGGTAAGATTGTTTGTTCTTGTGAGATTTTTCTTGGTGCAGATGATGACAGAAGTCTGTTGCAGATGACAACTGTGTCTTGTTGCTATGCCTCCTCCATAGCGATGATAAAGAAGTCAGGCTCGTGCAATGATTACATTACGGAGGCAATCAATGCGCAAGGTTCATTATCATATTGTCACCATAGCAACACCAACACTTTGCC
>NC_134354.1:99091667-99119167 GCF_048569485.1 Anomaloglossus baeobatrachus | reverse complement strand
TTTACCTTGGTTACGAGCCTCCACAGTTGTAAGAAGCCGGCTCCCAGTCTGGCACGTTTAGTTCCCCTCACTCCCGATCACATGACTCCAATGCCCGCCCCTAAACATCCAGTGACAGGATCCTGCAAAGTAACACATGCGTTTGCATGCGTTTTTTGCTGTAAAAGCAGGATCCGCTTTTGCAGCAAAAAAACGTTCAGGACGCATGTTAAAAAGACGTAGTGTGAAAGCAGCCTTAGATGCAACTAGAAAAAGGCTGCTATAGTTTTGTGCTTTCTTTACATTGAATGATCGTAATTTCTTGGGCTGACAGAAGACTTACCCATTTTTTTTTTTGTTAAAGGAAATCTGTCACCAAGTTTTTGCTCCCCTATCTGAGAGCAGCATAATGTAGAGACCCTGATTCCAGCCATGTCACTGAGCTGTTTGCAGTCATTTTGATAAAATCAATGTTTTCTCTGCTGCAGATTTAGCAGTTATACAGAGCTCATGAATATGCTGGACTACATGCAGCACGTCAAGTAGTCGTCTAATGATAATCTCCTGCTGATTAATCAGTGATTTTGTCAAAACTACACTAAGCAGCTCAGTAAGTGACACATCGCTGGAATCAGGATCTCTGCCCCTACATTATGCTGCTCTCAGATCAGGTAGCAAAAACATAATGACAGATTCCCTTTAATGAAAGTGCTGCGAGCAACAAAAAAGGGAAAAAAAAAATCACATATTTCTGTTCAGATCTGATGGGCACCATAATTTGACATTCTTTTTAAACCGCCATAGAGAGAACAATATATTCCCGGAGTGCTGTAAAAAAGGACCCTGATGAAACTCTTGTCGTCAACCTAGAAAGTGATTCATCAGCTTTTAGCCGGTGCAGCACACGGCCAAACACGCTTGTGTCCACGAGGACCTCGGCTGCTCTCGCACCTCATTATTTTCTTTTCGAGCTGTGTGGGTTCTTTATTTTTCCGCATAGCTGTGAGCTGATGGAAAGGCAGAAAACCCAGTGATGAGTGAGGCTGAGCGCATGCTGAAAATGTAAGAGACACGGAGTTAAGAACTAAAGTAGGTGTGATGGCAAAAAATAAGAAACAAACTGCGTAACTCTTGTGGATTTCGTCATCTGCATTGCAAAACCCCAAAACTGCAGCACTTCACAGGGAGACCTACTGCAAAATCCAGAAGTAACATGTTCATTTTGTGACTGATTTATCTATGGTGGAAACTTGCCCAAATCCACCCTGAGGATCGTGCTACAGTTGCACCCTGAGAGTATTATGGCTTAGGCTTTGTTCACACTAGAAAAAGGATTTTTCTCAAGAAATTTCGAGAGTCTGAAAGATTAGCGCACTTGCGGTCAAAAACCGCGCCCAAAACTGCATGCGGTTTTACTGCGGTTTTGTGCGCTTTTGATGTGGTTTTGGTGCGTTTTTTCCCCAGGTTGGTCCCTGCGGGTTTTTTTACCATTTTCTATGGCAAAACCCGCAGGTACCTGCAGAAAAGAAGTGACATGCTCATTATTTTTCTCAAGAAATTCTGCAGAAAGAATGTTCTTGAGAAAAAAAGGCAGTTTGCGCACATCTATTTTTTTTTTTTTTCATAGGTTTTGCTGGGGAATGTCTGCAGAAAGGTTACAACCTTTTTGTGCAGAACGTTCTGCAGCAAAACCACAAAAAAAACGCGGGTAAAACCGCATTGTGTGAACAAGACCTTAGTTTGTTTTCTCAACTTCCTTCAATTGTGGCTTCCCTTCAAGAGTCGGATCTCATTAGTTCCATATTGCCATTATAATGCCCCTGAACAATCCGAGTAGGCATAATGGCCAGCTATAAGTAGCCCAGCTATAAGTAGCCCAGCTCATACGCTTCTTTCAGTTTTCTATCAGAAAGGATGAAGGATCCTTTTAGAAAAGCCTTCTTGTTCTCTGTTCCTATTTGAGCAGAGCTATGGACGAGGTGTTGCGATCCCCTTTCCTGTAGAAAGACTTTTTCTTTTAACATGAAAGGTATAGATAGCACTTGCTGGATTTACCAGTACAGTATTCAGAATAAAGGGTCAACATGTAAAACTTTTGCCATGTTTTGTTTCTAGGATACTTTACTTTTACTGAATAAAAACACTCTTGTATACATTCAATGACCACTTCACTTGACCATTCAATGACCAATCACTTCACTTAAAGGGGTACCCTGTGGAAATAAAAAAAAAAAAAATTGTGCTGTCCCTGCCCTCATACACTATGGATCTGAGCTGGCCGCTGCAGTTCTAGTATCTTTAGGTCATTTGTAAATCAGTAAAATAGCTGTTCTTTACCCCCTCATATGGGATATTGCGTGTTAGACCAGTGTAAAGCTCCGTGCTGCAGCAGAGAAGAGGGGGGCGTAGCGGTGACGTGGTCGCCAGTTCCATGCTCTTCCCGCCTGCCAGCCTCCTGACACTTGTTTCTATCCAGTCTTCGAACAGGGGACGTGGCGGGGGCATGACTGGTAGAGTATGGAGCCGACACCTATGCCCCCTGTTCTCTGCTGCAGCACGGAGCTTTAGGCCATGTTCGCACGTTGCATGTTTTCTTGCGTTTTGGTTGCATTATAAACTGCACTGTGTGAATGACAAAATGCATGCGTTTTGCTTCCAAACCAATGTCTGAGAAGTCAAAATTTCCATGCGCACGTTGCTTTTTTTTTTTTAAACTGTTTTATTTGACAAATATTTACCAAAATTGTTGCGTAAAAAAGCAGCATGTCACTTCTTTAGGCAGCTTTCACACATCCGTTTTTTGCAGTGCGGCTCAATCCGGCTCAAAAACCTATGCAACGGATGCGGCGAAAAAAACGGATCCGTTGCATAAGTTTTTCCCATGCGGCCCATCCGTTTGTTGATGGATGCGGCTTGATACTGAGCATGCGCAGTGCAAAAAACTGCATCCGGCGTCCATAGGCATGCATTGTGAATTGCCGGCGCGATGCGTTTTTTTCGCTGCACAAAAAAACGTGCCAGGCAACGTTCCATCTGGCAGCCGCATGGGCTAAATATGCCGCATCTGGCAAAAACCAGACGCAACGCAAGGCCATCTGGCACAATACGGCGCTAATGCAAGTCTATGCAGAAAAAACGCAACCGGCAGCAAAAAAAAACGGTTGCTTTTCTTCTGCAAAGCGCCGTATTGTGCCGCTCAGCAAAAACCGGATGTGTGAAAGCAGCCTTATTGTGTTTTGGTTGCATTTTCCAGCCATTGAAATGAATGGGGTGTGTCAAAACACAACCAAAATGTTTAGCTGTCACTTGCACTGCGTTTTGGTTGCATTTTGCATCCGTCCTTGTCAACAAAAACGCAGGTCTCTCTCTCTCTCCCCACCTCCCCTCTCTCCCTCCTTCATACTCAACAATCACCAGCACTGCACGGCTGTCACACTGCTCCTGCGGCTTCTCCTGCTTCTGAAAGTGTCGGCTGCTCATTAGGCTCATCTCATATTCACTGCTTCCCCCGCCCACCGGAGCCTATGATTGGTTGCATTCAGATTCGCCCACACACTGGGTGACAGCTGTCTCACTGCATCCAATCACAGTCGCCGGTGGGCAAGTCTATATCGTGCAGTAAAATAAATGATTTTAAAAAATGACGTGCGGTATCCCCCCCCCACCCCCCAATTGATATCCTGCCAAGATAAAGCCTCACAGCTTCTGGCTGGTATTCTCAGACTGGGGAGGCCTATCGTTTTTAGGCTGCCCCCAAGCCTAAAAATATCAGCCAGCAGCCGCCCGGAATTGCCGCATCCATTAAATGCGGCAGTCCCGGGACCTTACCCGGCTCATACCGATTACTCTGCTGCGGTGGCAATCGGGGTGATAAGGAGTTAGTGGCATCCCATAGCTGCCAATAAGTCCTAGGTTAATCATGGCAGGTGTCTGAGATACCCCCCCCCCCATGATTAATCTGTAAGTGAAAGTAAATAAACACATACACTCAAAAAGTCCATTATTTGGAATAAAAAACATAAAAACACCCTCTTTCAAAACTTTAATAACCCCCAAACACCCTTCCAGGTCTGATGTAATCCGTACGAGGTCCCGCGACTCTTCTAGCTTTGCTACGTTGAAAGCTCATAACGAGCGGCCATAGACCACGACCGCTCACTGTGCGCTCCACGCAGCAACTGAAGTGAGTCGCGCTATCAGCAGTGACGTCACTCGGTTACTCGTGGCCGCAGCTGGAGTCCTCCACCTGTGACAGCAAATCACCTCAGTGATTGAAGTGAGCCGCGCGATCAGTGGGACGTCACTCAGGGGATTTGCGGTCACAGTTGAGTCATGTGACCGCAAATCAGGCTGCAACACAGAGACAGGGCTGCGCCATGAGAATGAACTCGGGTGAAACTCTGATGTCACAGCTGCGGGCCCCGCACTACTACCTGTGTCGCAGCAGTGACGTCAGAGGGTCACCCGAGTTCATTCTCATCGCATGGCTGTCTGCTGTCAGTGGGTAGCCATGCTATCTATCTTTCTATCTATTTTTTTTATTTATCCCTCTATGTATTCTACCTATCAAATCCTGTAATATTTTATTTCTCTTTTAAAAACTCACTGTCCGAAGAGTCTGCCAGAGGGTGCATTTTTGTTGTCAAACCTGAACGCAGTGTGTGGACATAGCCTTACACTGGTCTGTAATGTAACATCCCATATGGGGGGGGTGAGAAGCAGCTACTCTTTTATTGATTTACAAGTAAGATACTAAAACTGCAGTGGCCAGCTGAGATCCATAGTGTATGGGACAGTACGAAAAAAATGTATCTCACCGGAGTACCGGTTTAAGACACATACTCTCCATTGATTATGGGAATTACCAGTACCCTTAAAATATCTGTTAAATCACATATCTCACATTTCCAAATTGTTGGGCCATGAAAAGCCTCACGTAATGTTACATACGGTCAGACACAACAGGTCACACACTTCATATTCACATTCACACCCCCCATTGTGCTCCATCCCCCATGCTGGGGCCGCCGGGAGCGGGTCCGAGCGTGGCAACGTGTGCCGGGGGCGGGGCTGAGCGGGCGAGGCGTCAGCGTATGCCGGCTCCCTGCACGTGTACCGGGAGCCGGTGTACGCTGGTAACCATGATACACATCGGGTAACTAAGGGAAGCACTTCCTATAGTTACGCGATGTGTATCATGGTTATCAGCGTACATCAGCTCCGTCACGATCCCAGCATCGCAGGAAGGTTATGTCCGCCGGGGGCGAGGCAGAGTGTGCCAACTTGTGGCGGGGGCGAGGCGTCAGCGTATGCCAGCTCCCTGCACATGTGTACCGGTAGCCGGTGTACGCTGGAGCGGGCGATGCGTGCGGAGGGCCGGGGCGAGCGGCTAATCCATGCGGGGGGCGCGCGGCCAGGCCGAGGCGAGTGGCCAATCCGTGGGAGTGGGGGGGGTGGGTGCGGGTTCAGGCCGAGCCCAGCGGCCAATCTGACAGTTGTCACTCTAACGACACTGTCACGGTGCACAATTTTGGAGCAAGACAGACAGAATAAGGCAATTATATATATAGATAATGTGTGTAAGCTCAGTGATCTATGGAGAATTAGGTCATGTGTTACATTGCCACCCAGCATCCTTCACTTCTTTTACCCTATGCCCCCTATATCCCCTCGCCCATCATCTTATATTCGTGTTTCTCAGGGCCTCCTTTCTCCTTTAGCTAGATGAACGATGGACTGAAGTATTGTAGAAAAATCAATACCTACTGCCATAACCTTACAGGGTGTATACATATTCTCCGCCTCACGGGTTCCAATCGTCCTTTGCACAGCAAGGTTTCCTCGTATAATTTCAGCTTAATAGATAGAAATTGTTACAGGGGATGCAGTTATAACTTATGGGAAGTGTAAGTAACAAGAATCAGACCTAATACCATGCCGGTAATTCACAATACATTACCAGGAAAATATCACATTAACCTGGACTGAAATGTCTTGTAATAGGAATCCTAGCGGCCATGATATCTTAATGGCTTTACATTCTGCTCATAAATATCCGTTGGCGGAGATAAGGTGCATTACTCTGCCTGAGTATTGGGAACGAGCTACTAAACAACGGCTTCTACGCAGACGATTGTGGACATTTAACAACCGTTGGTTTGCTGGTGTTAATGCACTCGGTCTGTGTGCAAATGGTTCATTTACTATAGCCGGGAATGAAAATTACAGCAGTTGTTCGTTTAACAGTTTTCTTCTCAGCTACACTAATTGAGTTAAATTGGCATATGCTACGGCTGTTGACAGATGAGTGACTGCCACACCTATGACTTCACATCATAGGAAGCATATAGGAACGGCTGAGCTTCTGTATTTAAAGGGAATCTGTCCCAGGTTTTTGCCACCTAATCTGAGAGCAGCAGAATGTAGACACAGAGATCCTGATTCCAGTGATGTGTCACTTACTGAGCTGCTTAGGCTACTTTCACACCTCCGGTTTTTGCAATGCGGCACACTCCGGCACTTTGCAGGAAAATCGCAACCGTTTTTTTTTGCTGCCGGTTGCGATTTTCCTGCATAGACTTTAATTAGTGCCGCATTGTGCCGCATGGCCTTGCGTTCCATCCGGTTTTTACCGCATGCGGCAGATTTAGCCGATGCGGAGGCCGGATGGAACGTTGCCTGGCACGTTTTTTCGTGTGGCAAAAAAAACCGCATCGCGCCGCATTCGGCCGATGCGGCGCATTTTTCAATGCATGCCTATGGCGGCCGGATGCGGCGCGATGCGGCAATAACCGCATCCGGCCGCCGCATGTGGTTTTTGCCACTGCGCATGCTCAGTAGCATGCCGCAAGCGGCAAAAACCGGACGGGCCGCAAAGGAAAAACTTATGCAAAGGATGCGGTGTTTTCACCGCATCCGTTGCATAGCTTCCACAGCCGGATTGAGCCGCAGAGCTCAAGCCGGATGTGTGAAAGTAGCCTTAGTGTAGTTTTGATTGGAACAGTGTCTGGAGGCTGTGGTGGCTGCTGCACGCAATGTTGATCATAAACCGATCAAGCAACTGACAGAATTTATGGATGGTAGGCTGTTGAGTGTCACCATAAAGAAAGGTGGATATATTGGTCACTAATTTTTTGGGGGGTTTGTTTTTGCATGTCAGAGATGTTTATTTCTAAATTTTGTGCAGTTATATTGGTTTACCTGGTGAAAAAAAACAAGTGAAATGGGAATATATTTGGTTTTGGCACAGTGGCTCAGTGGTTAGCACTGCAGTCTTGCAGCGCTGGGGTCCTGGGTTCAAATCCCACCAAGGACAACATCTGCAAGGATTTTGTATGTTCTCCCCGTGTTTGCGTGGGTTTCCTCTGGGTGCTCCGGTTTCCTCCCACACTCCAAAGACATACAGATAGGGACTCTAGATTGTGAGCCCCAATGGGGACAGTGTTGCCAATCCATGTAAAGCGCTGTGGAATTAATAGCGCTATATAAATGAATAAAATTATTATTATTATTAAGTTGCCTAATAACTCTGCACAGTAATAGTTACCTGCACAAACCGATATCCTCCGAAGATAGCCAAATCTAAAAAAAAAAAACACTCCAACTTCCAAAAATATTAAGCTTTGAGATTTATGAGTCTTTTGGGTTGATTGAGAACATAGTTGTTGATCATAAATAAAAAAAAAATCCTCTAAAATACAACTTGCCTAATAATTCTGCACACAGTGTATTTTCAACAGACCTAATCATATGCCTTGGCTAGTTTCCCTTTCCCCTATTGAAATAGTCAACTCCTGTGAATGCACATATTAAAGATAACCTGTTGACACAAATTTGTAATGTAAATTAGAGATGGCTGTAATGGCGCTGTGATACTGATTACATTGATACTTTGGTAAATAAATCTACTTTGAGGTTCTTCTTTAATCACTATTTGAAGTTTTCTGAATTAGATTTGTGTGCACAGTAGTCTGACTGTGCACTGGATCTTCTCCTCCCTGTCTATGATTCCCCGACCCCTTCGCCCGCCTCCAGTCTATGAATGACAGGTCACTGCTGAGATTTCAAACCATTAAACCATTGGCTAAGCCCTCTGATATTGGTTCCATGTGTACGCTGCATTTTTTTGCCCCTTTTTTAGTGCAGTTTTCATGCCAAAATTGGTATGTCTTTCCTTCCCCCAGCAAACTCTACAAGAATTCTGAAATGCTGTGTGCGCACATTTTTTTTTTTTGCAGTTTTGGGCTGACAAAAAAAACAAACTGCAGCATGTCAAGTTTTTGTCTGTTTTTGTCGTGTCTTTTATCACTTTGAGCTATTGGTTTCACTAAAAAAACACATAGGGCAAAAACGCACCAAAAACACATGCTTTTTCTTTATGCGTTTTTTGGCCAAAAGGTGCAGTTTTGTTAACTCTTCTGCAGCGTGCGCATGGAGCTAGATTGTTTGTGACATGTTGTAGTTGATCTATTTGTAGCAAACTCTTACGCATGTTATACGCCTTCACTACACAACACATTTGCTCTGTGGTTTTTCTTTTGTTTTAGGTGTGAAAAGCTTTTTTTAAATGTTCATTGTACAGTAATTAAGCCACTTCTAATAAACCTGAAACAATTAAAATGTTTTTTATTCTAATGCTTTTTTTTTTATAAAGATGTTCAGTAACGATTTGAAATTGTATAGAACTATATTTTTCTGCAGGCGTCCACAGTGATATTCAAATTGCAATTTGCTCGGATTATTGAGTTTTTGGTGCATTATTCTGATGCAGATTTTATGTATATCGTATACCTGCGGTTTTGTGATCTCCTACTGTAATCACCGGCATTAGAGGATCCGGACAGCGTGCAGTGCGCAAGCTAATAGAATTCAGAAGTCTGCAGTCACTCAGAGCAGACTTTCGTCACAAACTTTATTCCTAACATAAATAAAAACATAGTAACCCTTAACTTGACTGACATCACAATACTTTATTAACAAAGCCATGTATCACATAACCTTATAAGTTATGGATTGTTACATGTGTAGAGTGTCATAACTAATAAAAGCACACGAATATGTCATTAGAACCATCAGCAGTACTGTGATAAATCACCTGAACCACCATCAGTACAGAAACAAATTACCAGAAGTACAGAAACATATCACCTGAACCACCATCAGTACAGAAACAAATTACCAGAAGTACAGAAACATATCACCTGAACCACCATCAGTACAGAAACAAATTACCAGAAGTACAGAAACATATCACCTGAACCACTATCAGTACAGAAGCAAATTACAAGAAGTACAGAAACATATCACTTGAACCACCATCCGTACAGAAACAAATTACAAGTAGTACAGAAATGCGTCACGTGAACCACCATAAGTACACAGTACATCAATTGTAATGTCAAATCAGACCCATATACATTTGTATCACATGAACCTAGAAGTCCTAGTATGTCCTTTAACAATGGAAAGGAGATACTGGAAGATGTTATCAGTCATCATAAAACCATATAGGGACCATAGTATTGATGAGAATTGGTCGATATCACAAGCATTTACATCCAGGTACCTTACAGATTACTTTGTCTCTGATCAAAGTCATTCTTTTTCTGTTCTTCATCTTGTCCAGACACCATGACTTTTCACGTTGCTTCTTTAGACTTCCATCTTCTCCGATTGTCTGCAACACATCCTGACACAATGCCCTTTACATTAGCGATTATAATACCCTATGCTGTATAAATAAGCCTATATAAATGGTTGCTCCTTACTGTGTTCCCTTTTCAAAATATAACCCACACACTGTCACTCTTATGGTACATGACCTCCACATTGCCCTCTCCTTTCCATACTGACCTCTCACACTGTATCCTCCTCTATACTGCCCAGTCTCTATACTGTGACCGGTCATCACACTTCACATCCTCTGTGTACTGTTCTCTCCTGGCTGTCAGCCCATGCTACTCACTTTCTATACCGCACACTACCCAGTCTCTATTCTTTGCCCCCTCACACTGTTCTCCACCCATACTGTCTCTACATGCTATTCCCCTCTAAAGGCTCTTAACACATTTCCTCCTCCCACATCCTGTCTCCTCTAACATGCTTCCCTGCCAACCATAATGTCTCCTCACATATTTAGCCTTTTGCATGCCATACTGTCTCCCCACACATACTACCCCCATCCACCACCCACCCCATACCGTGTCACACCCATCCCATCTCCCTCTCCCCCATGTTGTGTACGCATACATCCCACTCCTACGGTTTCCTCATACATGTTCCCCTCTTGCTCCCCATACAGTGTCTACACCCATCCCCTCAATTGATATCCCCGTCTCCTCGATCTATCAGCACTCATTTCGCTCCTCACTCCCCACTGTGTCTTCAAATTTCCTAAAAGGCGTAAGTTCAATTGCTCGCTGGGAGCCGGCGTGCTGCACCATTTTTGAGCCACCTGTCAACTTGACAGCTGGCTCGGAGAAGGACCGAATCCTAGTCCGGGTGGAGGCAAAATTTTTCCACCAGGGAGACACCTCGGGATGCAGCATCAGGAAACCCAATGGTTTCACCCAGCTGGCAGTGCCCCGGGGCAAATGCCCTCTTGCCACCCCTCCTCCCGAACCTGCTGGTGCTATTTTAGACTTTAACTACAAAAAAAGTAAATGAAAAACTTAATGTGGAATTCCAATCAAAGGCCGGTTTTACAACCTGATATCAATGGTCCAAGTACGGAACACAATGGCTGGACCGGCGGCATGTGTCCTAGTAGCATAATTGATGCCTGTGAGGTTGTGGAGTACTTGGACCATAAATGTGTCACATGAGACTGGATATCGGGGTCCCATACACTATAGATTGGCCCAATTACCCTTTATTGCCCCGAACATTTCCAGGACAACTGTCCAGGAAGAGTCATGAGCCTCCATACACTTTAGATCTGACCGAGCCCGTTGATATCGGCGGGTTCAGCCAACACTAGTTTAGATGGTTTCTGTGACGTGTTGTGGTTAATTTATTTGTAGCAAACTCTTACACATACTGTATTACATGACTTCGCAGCACTACACATTTACTTTGGGGTTTTCCTTTTGCTTTAGGTGTGAAATTTATTTATTTTTTTCAAAAATGTTCATTGTACAGTTTTCGATCCATCCATTTTATTCAGCTTTTTTCTGCATCGTTAATTTGCAGGAACCCTGGAATTCCGCACTTGGAAGTATTATTGTGGTTTTTGATGCATTTTTTTAGGACCCCTATAAAAGCCAATAGGTAAAAAAAAACGCAGCAGGAAATCGGCTTCTTTTAAAGCACACCGGTCAGACGTATTCATGAAATCACGTCTACGTTGGTTGAACTGTTAAACACAATTTTCTGCAGGAAAAAAATGCAGCATGTATGCTTTGTGGGAACATGGCATAAAGGTTTCGACGCTCGTAGACTGGAGTCGCATGTTGTGGACGCGTTGTCTTCTTTTTAGTTGCACTCGTGGCCAGTACGCACCCATTGCATTGTGTGAACGCAGTCTTTAAATTATCTGTGGTGGAACATTCATGTATATAATGGTCATTTGTGCTGGTGTTTCTGACAGTGAAATTCGCCACAAATCAATTAAAAATGTGCACGTGCAGTGGATGTGGACAGTACATTCAATGTGTGGGATTCTGTAAATTATCTTTCACAATGATTCTGCCATGTCTGAACGCAGCTGAACGCTAGAGGAGGGGCGGTGAGAATGGGACGTCGCTTGGGCTTTGAAAACTGGTGACTTTTGTGGGGTGGAAAAATGAAGAGGTGATATTAAAGGGAACCGTACAGCTGATACAGCCCGCCCCTTCAGCCATGTAAATTTACCTTCGAAATTCCTGCAGCGTTTCGGAGAAACCCCCCCCCCCCAGCTTAATAGCCACCGGGGAACGAGACACATGGGTCGGACAGGTCCTTTACTAACCGCTCCAAAGATTAGACTCAGAATCTGTTGGATCAGGGACTTATTCCTTCATCCTCTGCTATATTATGCTATATTATATATATATATATATATATATATGTATGTATGTATGTATGTATGTATGTATGTATGTGTGTGTGTGTGTGTGTGTGTGTGTGTGTGTGTGTGTGTGTGTATATAATAATATATATATATATATAATATATATATATATATATATATATATATATATATATATATATATATATATATATATAATATATATATATATATAAATATATAATGTGTATGTATGTGTATGTATGTGTGTGTGTGTGTGTGTGTATATATATATATATATAATATATATATATATATATATATATATATATATATATGACTGCATTAATATCAGAAAAAGACAGATGATAGTATTTTAATAATTTATATAGCATAATTGCCTTCTCTGTTTAGTTTATGTACAGAAATTCTGATGCCACCTTTGCTGTGACTCCTGTTTGCTTCATTATGTACCTGCTGCTGTTATGCATGGTGCTGCTGCCACTGCTGGTACGCGTGGTGGTGGTGCTGCTGCCGCCGGCGGTACGCGTGGTGGTGCTGCTGCCGCCGGCGGTACGCGTGGTGGTGGTGCTGCTGCCGTCGGCGGTACGCGTGGTGGTGGTGCTGCTGCTGCCGGCGGTACGCGTGGTGGTGCTGTTGCCACGCGTGGTGTTGGTGCTGCTGCTGGCGATATGCATGGTGGTGCTGCTGCTGGCGGTATGCGTGGTGGTGGTGCTGCTGCTGCCGCCGGCGGTATGCGTGGTGGTGGTGCTGCTGCTGCCGGCGGTATGTGTGGTGGTGCTGCTGCCGCCAGCGGTATGCGTGGTGGTGCTGCTGCTGCCGGCGGTATGCGTGGTGGTACTGCTGCTGCCCACGGTATGCGTGGTGGTGTTGCCGCCACCGCCGGTACACTTGGTAGTGGTACTACTGCCACCGCCGGTACGCTTGGTGGTGGTGCTGCTAATGCCGCCAGTCCGCTTGGTGGTACTGCTGCTGCCGCCGCTGGTACGCTTGGTGGTGGTGGTGCTGATGCCACCAGTACGCTTAGTGGTGCTGCCCCCGCCGGTACGATTGGTGGTATTGCTGCTGTCGCCACCGGTGCGCTTGTTGATGCTCCTACTGCCGCCGCTGTTACCTGTTGCTGCCATTACACATGGTGCAGCAGGACATCTTTCCATTTCCCTAGCACTCGTCTATGGGAAGTCAGGGGTTACTGTGAGACTGGTGAAGAAACAGCTGCCCCGCCTGTGAAGGCCTGCCCAACACGACAGGCTTCCTGTGTGCTCAGACGCCAGTTCAAACACAGCAGGGAAAGTTCAATGAGCAAGACAGCCGATATCTCCAGAAGAGCCTGGGCAGCGTGAGAGCAGCTCTGCTGCTGGGGAGGGCTAACCAAAGGAGGCGAGGGAGCATGAAAAAGAAGGAAGAAGTGTTTGAGGAAGTGGCAGAAATTCCCCAGATCCCCCTCCTTTCATCTTGCTGAATGGTAGAAGTGAAATTTCAGCAGCGTTGGGACACTACAAGAACAGACATAAGATGATGACGAATAGGTCCAGGGGGGCCATGGCTGTTTGACGGTGGGGTTCACTCTCTGCGGTAAAGAAGATGTGCAGCAGACAAGCATGACACGTACTGTACCCGCCTGTCTTATTGGCTTGGAAAAGTTGGGCATAGGACCTTATGGAGAACAATCTACCAGCTGTCGTACCAGCAATGGAGGAGGAAGAGGAGGTAATAAGGTTCCTTGACCGTGTTCTTGAGGATGAAGATGTTTTTTATTTTGAGGATGGTGAATGCCAGACCCCTACCAGTCCTGATGGGCCAACTGCCTTCCCACAAACTCCAAAGGTACGTCTCAGACCTCGAGTCAGGGGTGCGCTATGCCACCTGGTAGAAGGATTTATACGATTAATCCTTGGATGTTTGTTCATAACTTTCTATATAACTTTTTTACGACTCTTACTGTTCTGGGTAATGAAATTGGGAATAGTTAGCCCTTTGGATTGTGACAGATTGTAGTATATCAGTGTATGGGGCAGGTGGTAGTATATCAGTGTATGGGGCAGGTGGTAGTATGCCAGGGTATGGGGCAGGTGGTAGTATGCCAGGGTATGGGGCAGGTGGTAGTATGCCAGGGTATGGGGCAAGTGGTAGTATATCAGGGTATGGGGCAGGGGGTAGTATATCAGTGTATGGGGCAGGTGGTAGTATATCAGTGTATGGGGCAGGTGGTAGTATATCAGTGTATGGGGCAGGTGGTAGTATATCAGTGTATGGGGCAGGTGGTAGTATGCCAGGGTATGGGGCAGGTGGTAGTATGCCAGGGTATGGGGCAAGTGGTAGTATATCAGGGTATGGGGCAGGGGGTAGTAGATCAGTGTATGGGGCAGGTGGTAGTATATCAGTGTATGGGGCAGGTGGTAGTATATCAGTGTATGGGGCAGGTGGTAGTATGCCAGGGTATGGGGCAGGTGGTAGTATGCCAGGGTATGGGGCAAGTGGTAGTATATCAGGGTATGGGGCAGGGGGTAGTAGATCAGTGTATGGGGCAGGCGGTAGTATATCGGTGTATGGGGCAGGCGATAGTAGATCAGTGTATGGGGCAAGGGGTAGTAGATCGGTGTATGGGGCAGGGGGTAGTAGATCGGTGTATGGGGCAGGGGGTAGTAGATCAGTGTATGGGGCAGGGGGTAGTATATCGGTGTATGGGACAGGGGGTAGTAGATCAGTGTATGGGGCATGGGGTAGTAGATCGGTGTATGGGGCAGGGGGTAGTAGATCGGTGTATGGGGCAGGGGGTAGTAGATCAGTGTATGGGGCAGGGGGTAGTAGATCAGTGTATGGGGCAGGGGGTAGTAGATCAGTGTATGGGGCAGGGGGTAGTAGATCAGTCTATGGGGCAGGGGGTAGTAGATCGGTGTATGGGGCAGGGGGTAGTAGATCAGTGTATGGGGCAGGGGGTAGTAGATCAGTGTATGGGGCAGGGGGTAGTATATCAGTGTATGGGGCAGGGGGTAGTAGATCAGTGTATGGGGCAGACTTTGCTCCTGCGCTGTCGGGATAAGCTGGATTACCTGAACGTCTCACCAAGTGACACCTTGGGCAGCGTACCCGTCACACCTTACACCAGGTGAGGAGGAGGAGGAGGGAAGTGTCAGCTCTCCATACCAGTGTGACTGTGGACAAGCAGGGTAATCTCACAGTGGGTGGAGATCATGTGTATGATGCCAAGATAAGTAATTACCCAGAAAACGTCAGTGTACTCGAGATACCATTTTATCGTCATACTTTACTTTGCCCTTTAAACTTCTTTTTTTTTTTTCTTTTCTAAAGATTAGAAAGATTTATAAGATCACTTTGAGGTCAGGATTTTGTTATTCACGAGAAGTTATGAGCATAAACCGCATTGTACTAAGGCTGTGTGCACACAGTGCGTTTTTTATGCATTGTGTTATTGCAGTTTTGTCATAAAGCAAATCCTGAAGCCAGCAAAGTCCATGAGAATCCTGAAGTGTTGTGCACACGAGTTTTATTTCCTTGCAGATTTGGTGCAGAAAATAATCTGCAGCATGTCCATTCTTTAATCGTTTTTTGCACTTTTTTTTTTTCCTGGAAAGAAATGCAGAAATGCTGTAAAGTTCTGCAACCAAATACTCAACGTGTGCACACAGACTTATCAGAAGTATATTAGAGGCCCGAAGGCCTCATGTACACAGCCCAGTACGGCAGAAAACTAAGTCTACCTGTTGGTCCGCGATGTGGCACTTTATTGTCCCCTAAAAGCAATGGGGCCCGTAAGAGGTTACGGATATTTGGAGGGAAATCCGGTTCACGGAATTCAGTCGTACATATTATTAATACAAATACATTCATCACCTTTCCCAGGGAAAGTATGATCGGACCCCCCCCCGATCATGAGATCAGGGGGCACCAAAGTCACCTATGGAAATAGACCCATAGAGGTAAATTTATCCACACTGGGGTTTAATACGACACTCGTTATCCACAGCGGAGATGCTCCAAGTTCATTAGGGACAAACGCCGCACAATAAATGTAACACATCTTTCAGAGGAGACAGAAAATGCCATCCGGTCATGGACTAGATCCATCTCTTCCAGAATTTAAACATCTTTTTTTGGTATTAAAAGAAAAAAAACAGTTGGCCACACCCCCTTTAGCTATGCTCCGCCTTCTTTAAAAAAAAAGTTGTAATAAAGACTTGCGACTTTTTAACACCAGTTTTATAGCATAAAATGTTGAATCAATTGGCCCCATAGTGTGCAAGCAGGTCCACAATGCGGCTCAAACGGGTATTTGTGACCATTTTGTGATTAGTGGGGGTCAGCAGTTGGCTCTTAAGGGGGCTTTACACGCTGCAACATTGCTAGTGATTGCTAGCGATGTCGCAAGCGATAGCACTTGTCCCCGTCGTTCGTGCGACATGTGGTGAGCGCTGCCGTAGCGAACAATATCGCTACGGCAGCGGCACACGCACATACTTGTTCAACGACGTCGCTGTGTTCGCCGAACAATTCCTCCTTCAAGGGGGAGGTGCGTTTGGCATCATAGCGACGTCACTAAGCGGCCGCCCAATAGCAGAGGAGGGGCGGAGATGAGCGGCCGGAACATACCGCCCACCTCCTTCCTTCCTCCTTTCCGATGGACGCAGGTAAGGAGATGTTCGTCGTTCCTGCGGTGTCACACACAGCGATGTGTGCTGCCTCAGGAATGACGAACAACCAGCGGAATGAAACACCAACGACATTATGATTTGGAGCGACGTGTCAACGATCAACGATTTTTGCAGTTTTTGTGCTCGTTGATCGTCGCTCCTAGCTGTCACGCTGCGGTGTCGCTACCGGCGCCTGATGTGCGTCACTAACACCGTGACCCCGATGATATATCGTTAGCGATGTCGCAGCGTGTAAAGCACCCTTTACGCAAGAAATGAATGTAGTGGGAAACCCCACTGAACATGGACGTATGGAGCAGACAAATGCACTGGAAATCTGCAGCAAAGTAAAATAGAATACAAGGTGGTGCAATGGCTGCAAATGATAAAATAGTGGGTACATGCCGTTTTCGGTGCGTTATTGGTGTGTTTTTTTGCAAGTGCACTAATCTTTCAGACTCTCAAGAAATTTCTTGAGAAAAATCCTTTTTCTAGTGTGAACAGAGCCTGAGCGTGGCTTTGGGAAACTGGTATATTTTTTATAGCATTGCTCAGATTGTAAGTCTCTGTGCCCACGTGTGTGCGCTCTGCACCGCAGCGTTTTGTCACTGCATGTGCGTTTCAGAGCGCAGCTGTAAAGCTCCATTCTGAAACTTTGGTGACTGCAGAATTCGTGCTCTCTGGATGCTGCCTTTCCTATAGACAGAATGGAGAGCGCACGAAAGAAGTGACATGCTGCTTTTTAGAACGCAGCGATTTGGCAGCATGAAAATTCGCTGCGTTCTAATACTCCACGTGGGCATGGATTATGCACAATCTTCATAGATTGTGCAGGGGACGCAGGACGCATGCAGTTACGCTGCAGTGCAGATCGCAGCATAAATGCATGCAAATACGCACACGTGGGCACAGAGCCTAAGTCTGTGTGCACATTGAGTATTTGGTTGCAGAAATTTCGGCACCATTTCTGTATTTCTTGGCAGGAAAAACGTAGCTTAAAAAAATGCATTTTTGACACATTTTTCCATGTTTTTTTTTTTCATTGCTTTCATACGCAGGGCAAAAACGCTGAAAGAATGGACATGCTGCAGATGATTTTCTGCACCAAATCTGCACAAGGAAAAAAACTCCACATGTGCATGAGACTTCAGGTTTCTCATTGACTTTGCTGAAATCTGACAAAACTGCAAAAATGTGATAAAAAATGCACTGTGTGCACAAATCTGATTCCTGATTGGATCTGGGATGTATCTTGCTATTTTTTATCATATCCATTCATAATTTACCAACGTATCTTTGATTGCGCATTTGCTGTTACCCTTACCATCTGCACATTAATATCCTGTGGTTGTAGATGCCTTTATATTTAGCTGTTGGCGTGGTCCAAGTGTAAGTAGTTGTCGGCTCCAGCGTCCATCACTGCTCAGACGGATGCATTATTAATCATGTCTGGTAATACAGTGATCTCAGTGCAGCCGTCAGCGTATGAATGGGCTGCTACAATGAAATCATTCTTGTTTTGGTATTGTCGGCAGTGAGGCCGTTTATATGACGTCCCCAGCTCTTCCTGTCCACACCATGTGACTTCCACTTTCCGGTCAGTTTAGCTCATCTCGTCACTGCAGTACTAAGCTATGTATTACCCAGGGGTCATCAGATGAGCGTTTCCTATACACGCCCCATCCTATATTAGACACAAACCCTCACTGCACAATATTGGCTGGCCTTGTGTCAGAAGTGGCAGTACATTGTAGACTTTTATTCTCTATATTCCATACTGGCAGATCTATCTGCATTGTTTGGATCTGAAAATAGAATTTTCATTTATTTTTTAGTCTTTTTGCAATATGAATGTACAAAGACGGAATTCACTTCCAATACAGAATCTTCCTTTCCAAGGAAGACACATAGGACGCTGCTATGTAGATACATCACATGGAAATCTCGTGCTCCAGTGTACGGACGCCATGATGAGCTGACTGTTAGTGTTTCAGCATACCCATGGTCAGTCCTAGAGGCAGGGCCGCCACCAGGCAGGGACAAAAAGGACTGTACTCCGGGGCCCCAACAGAAGGGGGGGGGGGCCTTCACACTTCATTTATTGGCTTGTGTGTGAGGTGTGGAGGCGGAGCTGGGGTGGAGTCTCAAGGGGGCCCCCAAAATTATGCCAGTCAGGGGCCCTGAAATCTCTAGTGGCAGCCCCGCTAGAGGTGGATCTCTGTGTCTTAGCGCTGCTGAATGCTCGGCTCATCTTGGCTGTACCATCTGTTACACATGAGGGGTTTCTAGAAATGATAGATATACTTTAAGAAGTTTGTTAATGACTATAGTTTGGAAAATAGTGCACACGTGGATTAGAAAATTTGGATTAAAAAGTTCACACAACCTTAAATTGGTTGCCCATTACTTTTATATTGATGGCCTATCCTTAGGATAGGTAATCAATGTCTGATCTGCCGGGGTCCGACACCCATGACCCCCACCAATCAGCTGTTCTCTGTCGCGGCAGGTGGCAGCCAAAAATGCTCCGCTCTGGTGCTGCTCTGGCTTCTGATAGTGGCCGTGGCCAGTTACTGCACATCCACCTGCTATGGATCTGAATGGGAGGTGGATGTGCAGTACCCAGCCAAGGCCACTATTAGAAGACGGAGCAGCACCAGAGTTGAGCATTTCCAGCTACCTGCTGCTGCCGCCTCCGGGACCGAGAACAGCTAATCGGCAGGGTTGCAGGGTGTTGGACCCCGGCCAATCAGATATTGATGACCTATCATAAGATAGCCCATCAATATAAAAGTAGTGGGCAACCAATGTAAGAGGGAATCTGTCACCAGGATTTTGCCACCTAATCTGATAGCTGCATAACCTAGGGGCAGAGATCCTGATTCCAACGATGTGTCACTTACTGGGCTCCTTAGTGTAGTTTTGATAAAATCACTGATTAATCAGGAGATTATCATTACAGGACTACACTGCGTGCTGTCAGGTTGTCCAGCATATTCATGAGATCTGTACAACTGCTAGATCTGCAGCAGAGAAAACATTGATTTTATCAAAATGACAGCAAACAGCTCAATGAGTGACATCACTGGAATCAGGATCTCTGTCTCTACCTTATGCTGCTCTCAGTTAGGGGAGCAAAAACCTGGTGACATATTCCCTTTAAAGGGATGCGGTGAGTTTTCAGAACAATTCCCCCCCACACGCAAACTGTTTCTATAGTCATGTTGCTTGCTCTCTGACAGATAGTAATTGTTTTAATGCACATGGGAATGTGGCTTAAATGCTGCGGATGCCTCAAAGCACTTCAAGTATCTGCCTTCCCGGCTGTCTTCTCAGTCCAGCCCCACTTTACTCTGCTTGACTGACATCTCACTGACAGAGAAATCAAGCCAGTAAGTTGTCACTCAAGCAGAAGAAGGTGGGGCTAGGCGTCAAATAAAATTTGGGAAGTCCTCTGATCCCTCCCAGAAAACATAAGCCTAATTTACATATGAATTATAACAGGATTTTTAATAAAGAGAACCTGTCAATGATTTTGTAATGTAAAGACATTGATGTAATGGCGCTGTAATACTGAATAAATTGATACCTTGGGTGAAGAAATCAGCTTGGTTATTCTTCTTTAATCAAGATTTCAAGCTTTCTGATAATTAGATTTCGGTGCACAGGGGCCGGGCTGTGTACTGGGTCTTCTCCTCCCTGTCTGTGATTC
Organism: Anomaloglossus baeobatrachus; assembly: GCF_048569485.1. Lineage (NCBI taxonomy): Eukaryota > Metazoa > Chordata > Amphibia > Anura > Aromobatidae > Anomaloglossus > Anomaloglossus baeobatrachus. The sequence continues at coordinate 99,098,817 of NC_134354.1, read as the reverse complement.
CCCGATCCCTCTTCCTGCCTCCGTTCTGTGAACGACCTTCCTCCGTTCTGTGAACGACCTTCCTCCGTTCTGTGAACGACCTTCCTCCGTTCTGTGAACGACCTTCCTCCGTTCTGTGAACGACCTGCCTCCGTTCTGTGAACGACCTGCCTCCGTTCTGTGAACGACCTGCCTCCGTTCTGTGAACGACCTGCCTCCGTTCTGTGAACGACCTGCCTCCGTTCTGTGAACGACCTGCCTCCGTTCTGTGAACGACCTGCCTCCGTTCTGTGAACGACCTGCCTCCGTTCTGTGAACGACCTGCCTCCTCTGTTTGAAATCTCAGCAGTGACCTGTCATTCACACACCGGAGGCAGGTGGAGGGGGTCGGATCCAAACCAACAGCAGTACTGTTGGGTCAATGCCTTTCCACAGGTCTTATATGTGAAAGTGTAAGTACAGTGTAAGGAGAACACTTCCAGATTACTGCACTCTAAAGCCTGTTCCTCTTAATGGGAATCTGTTATCTGGTTTTTGCTACTCCAATTTGAGAGCAGCTTGATGTTGGGGCAGAGACCCTGATTCCAGAGATGTCACTTACCGTATCTAGGCTGCTTGTGGCAGTTTTGATACCACTGTGTTTTTTGTCTGCAGATTCAGCAGCTCTCTGAATGCTGAGCTCTGTATAACCCACCCACACCACTGATTGGCAGCTTTTTATTTACACTGTGCATAGGCAAAAATCTACTAATATGGTTTATACAAGGCTCATGAATATGGAAGACTACATGGCAGTAGGTTTACTAGTCCTCTAGTGATAATCTCCCACCAATAAAATGTTTTGTTTTGTTTTTTTAAATAATATAATAAAGTATTATGATTATTATTTTGATTATAATTATTTAATGTTTTAATTTATTTATTTATTTATTTTAAAGCTACAGCAAGCAGCCCAGTAAGTGACACACCACTGGAGTCAGGAACTCTGCCTCTACATTATGCTTCTCTAAGATTCGATGGCAAAAATCTGGTGACAGATCCTCTTTAAGTAGTGTATCCCTAACTCCCAGGGTGTGAGATCGGAGTTTTTCACCTCATTTAGATTGATAGTGACAAGAAAAGGAGGCGGAATTCAGGGTCCATTACCCAACTGCGGCCACTGCTGTTTTATTTAGTATTGTATCTACGCTGGTATTGTAAGATACTGTATGTGATACTGGTATTTGAACTTGGTATTACGCTGAGGCCTATGGATTTGTGCCGCTACGTGCAATACTCACACTCCAAAGCATTTGGACCCCTGCGGCCTCGGGGATCGCCTCTTTTCACAGCGGGCTACAATATGGTACATTTTTAGAGAAATACAATGTGGGGATGATGAAACCTTTTGCGCTTTTACTTCCTGCCTTTGTGCAGATAGCTGGGAACTGGCTAGACAACTCTTCATTTGTGGGCTGCACTTTTTCTACTTCACTTTTTCCAAAAGTGACAATTTTTTTAAAATAAATAAACCCGCCATTATTTAGAAAAACCAGCTGAGTTCCACTTTATCTTCCTAAATATGCTAAATTTATATTTCTCTGTATTTATGAATGTGATCGAAGACATTCACCTACTTTGGGGCTTCTGAGAAGTCTGAATGCCGGGATGCACCATTTTACAATTGTGCGGTGCCGTAGTACACTTGTGTGCCTTAGGTCATCACAGCGGTTATACTATCAGGGAAGCCAATAAAAAAATCTATTGAAATCTGTATAAACTCTCATAACATGTAGAATTAACTTTATATGGCCTTTATACTAAAAGTGAAACCTCAAAGGCAAACGTTGGTCAGTACCAAATACCAATATGCACAACCTGCGGACTTGTCTGTATATTGCACCCTGGATATTCGAGGGTCGCTATAGATGGACTTCACACTCTGGTCGGACTGCTGGAACAAGTCCTTCAGAGAGTATTTTTTTTTTTTTTATAATCCTTCAGGTATTTCAACGTTATATGTTTTGGGACTTTTCCTGTCTGAGTGTCTCTGCTCCCAACCTTCTATCCAGAAAGCGGAATTGCTGAGCAGCAGTTGAAAGCACCTTCTAAAGGAGCATAAACTTGGCCTTGAAACCACACTACAACATAATGTTTGGGAATTATTTTGCAATGCCTGCAGGATAATTAAATAAAGTTTAGGTACTCTTTAATGGCTGTAGGTGACTTCGGTGATGAAAATTCTCAAATTGGCTTTTGCTTACAGCGCACCTAAATCACAAAACTACGGTAGTTTTCCTTTCTTGAGAAGCATCGGAGACTTTGGCCTCTGCATTGCGGTTTGTGAGTTTTTCTGTCTTCATTTCATCTTCTATCTTTTTAGGTATAGGGCTTATTGCGACCATTTTTCCAATTGATCTGATAGCTGGATGTGCAAAGATTCACAATTCTGCCCTTTTTTTGAGCGCGGTTGTTGAGGCATACCGTTATGTCAGGTATGAAGCCACCAAACTGCACACTGGTCACTACAGTTTTGCAAGGTAACTGTACAATCCTAGTGAAAATGTCCAACCAGCTCAGCTTTAGTAATATTAACTCATAACAATATTAGTAATAATAACAGTGCTCAACTCCCCCATGCTGGCCTGTGAGGCGAAGTGGAGGCCTGATCTATCCATGTGATCCGTCAACAGTCACTCTCATCTGATCAGTCCAAAAAACCTTTAAAAAAAACTTATCAATTAAAGCTCATGGAACTACAATTTCTTAGATAGACAATCCCTCTAACGCCTTTTTTAACACATCCGTGCAAAACACACACGTTTTGCACAGTCTGTGGTATAGGTGCTTATTTGTATTCGTGTGTGTGTGTTCAGCGTGTGCTATCTGTGAGAGCACACTGGGACAGCATGAACTTCTATACTCACCTGTCCCTGCCACTGCTGTCTCCAGCACTGCTGCTGCTTCAGGGTCTGGGGTGCAGTGAATATTCATGAGGATAATGAGCGGGCCCAGAAGCAAGTGACAGCAGCGCTGGAGATAGCAGGGCTGGAGACAGGTGAGTATAGAAAATCCTTTTATTTCAAACACACGTGTTTTCTCACTGATGTCACACGGATCACTTCAGTGTGTGGTCCATTTGACACCCGTGCTGCCGGAGAAAAACGGACATGTCTATGTGCGGATCACAAGGTCACGCGTATGCTCCACACGGACACTCGTCTGTGAGAAAACATGGATATGTGCGCAGAACCATTTTAATGGGTCTGCGTATGTCCGTGTCTCTGGTATGTATGACAATGGCGTCATGTGTACCGGAATCGTGTACGTGTGACAGGGGCCTAATAGGATGGGCGCCAGTGCTGGTATTCATCACTTTAGCGTTGGCTTTTGTAACGAATGTTGGTTCAGAATGTTTTTTAATTTTTCAATATTTTTTCCTTTATCCCTCTATTAAGTGCTCCTTTTTACACAGAATTGTTTGGAGTATTTCTGATAATTCTCTTTGCATTGTCACCCTGCTGTCAAACATTTCGACTTTTTTTTTTATAGAAAGCCGTGCAACCCTCCATAATCTTCTCATTGAGCTGCCAACACAAACAATGGCCGTTCTGTTTGCGCCACTTGCCTTCGTCACTTTTTACATGGCTCCTCCAAACTTTCCGCTTCTGTCCTGGACAGGTAGGAAACCACAGTGATGACTGTACAGAACAGTGGATCCTTTATACTCCGGCTCCCTCCATGCCCTTGTTGTAGCTCACTTTCCGGGATGCTGCCAGTAATTCTGTCCTCCGCAGCCGCTTCATGAACCACTCATTTGAATGTTTGTACATGCAATTCAAATTCCCCAACTATGGCCTAAAAATAACCCCGGCTGGCAGTGCCCCCGCCTGGCAGTGCCCCCGCCTGGAAGATGGGTTTTGCATCCAGTTCATTTGATTTAGAGATGGGGTCTGGAAAATGATAGTCTTACACCAAACGATTGCTATTGTGCTGTGCCTGTAGCATCCATTATACCACATCTGGCGATGGCTACGTGACTGTACGACAGACAAGTTACTAAACAAAGAGCCATCACTCCCCCATCTATAATAAGAGCTCTTCAGATTGTCCTCATTCATCTACGGTGCCCAGAAATGAGTATATTGCACAGGCTACACTTTGCTTTTCATTGGATTTCAAATGGAGACTTTGATCTTTGTGACACTGAATTGATTTCTGTAGGCGATGCGGCGATTATAGGGAACAAAGCCGAATATTGCACATTTGTGGCATTTAATTAGACACATTATTCACATTGCCTCCAGCTCATGTTTTGCACGGATAGAACAGATAAGGATCCGGGTACACCGCTGTCATTGCTCATGGAAGGAGCTGCACCATATCTGTGTATGATCCTGTACCATATCTGTGTATGATCCTGTATCATATCTGTGTGTGTGATCCTTTACTGTACCATATCTGTGTATGATCCTGACCTGTACCATATCTGTATGATCCTGTACCATATCTGTATGATCCTGTACCATATCTGTATGATCCTGTACCATATCTGTGTGATCCTGTACCATATCTGTGTATGATCCTGTACCATATCTGTGTATGATCCTGTACCGTATCTGTGTATGATCCTGTACCGTATCTGTGTATGATCCTGTACCGTATCTGTGTATGATCCTGTACCATATCTGTATGATCCTGTACCATATCTGTATGATCCTGTACCATATCTGTATGATCCTGTGCCATATCTGTATGATCCTGTACCATATCTGTATGATCCTGTACCATATCTGTATGATCCTGTGCCATATTTGTGTATGATCCTGACCTGTACCATATGTGTATGATCCTGTACCATATCTGTATGATCCTGTATCATATCTGTGTATTATCCTGTATCATATCTGTGTATTATCCTGTACCATATCTGTGTATGATCCTGTACCAGATCTGTGTATGATCCTGTACCAGATCTGTGTATGATCCTGTACCAGATCTGTGTATGATCCTGTATCATATCTGTGTGTGATCCTTTACTGTACCATATCTGTGTATGATCCTGACCTGTACCATATCTGTATGATCCTGTGCCATATTTGTGTATGATCCTGACCTGTACCATATGTGTATGATCCTGTACCATATCTGTATGATCCTGTGCCATATTTGTGTATGATCCTGACCTGTACCATATGTGTATGATCCTGTACCATATCTGTATGATCCTGTGCCATATTTGTGTATGATCCTGACCTGTACCATATGTGTATGATCCTGTACCATATCTGTATGATCCTGTACCATATCTGTGTATAATCCTGTCTTCTCCACATACACTATTTCTTATGCTGAAAAGGAACAGTTCCTTCACACATTATATAACATGGCTGTAGCAAACCATAAGTGCCAGGACCAAGTCTCTGATCTTCCCATATTATCTGTGTTGTCAAATTGTGAAAGCGGAGTGGCAGATGGAGAGATAAATATATAGCAATCCAGATGTTGGACCAGTGGAAATCTGTGACCTTAGTCTTGGGGCTCCTTCAGATTTCAGTTTTTCTTATGACTGATATTCATGTTTATCACGGAGGAAGCTCGCATCTATCATAATGTATGGGGTAGTTTACAAATCCAATCACCCCCCCCCCCCCCCCCGACAAAGGGGTTCACAAAAAAGTATAGAGACCTGTAAAAAAAAAAAACCAGGCAGTTCTCGGATGCCATCAGTGTGCTGTCCGTTCTTCACAGGCTATTTGATATGAGACACGAGAAAAAAGATGAATCTTGGACAAACTCTGAAAGTAAAAACTGACCCACTGAACGCTGATTAAAGTCTGACCATTTTGTTGCAAGAAAAATCACTGACTTCTGAGTAATGGATTACTGTGGATAGATGAGTACAATAGGATCTTACCCTGGTCGCTCACCTTGTGTGGTTTTGTGACACCCAAACAGTCATACCGGCGTAGTGCAGCTGCCGCACTTTACACGTGCCCTAAGGCCAAATGAGAGGTACTGGAACCAGAATAACACCATGGAAGAAGAACGGCGCTGCTGCAGACAAATGTAGACCGGATAATGTGTGAGGGCTGGTTTATTTCTACGCGCTTTGAAATGAAACCACACTTCTTCAGGAAATCCACCAATTCAAGTGGGGTTTCACTTCCAAACGCGTAGAAATAAAGCACCTCTCACACATTATCCGGTGTATTAGATCTACATTTGTCTGCAGCAGCACAGTAGTTCTTCCATGGTTTTCTTCTGGTTCCAGTACCTCTTGATTTCTGAAAAAGGCAGACTTAGGGTACGGTTCCACTTGCGTATGACTCGTGCGAGTCTCGTGTTGGTATCACTCGGCACGGCCGCACATTTTCCTGACGGGCAGGTCGGCTGCATGTATTTCTATGCATCTGAGGCACTCGGGCCCGGAGAGCGTCAGGCCGTGCCGGGTGATACCGATGTGAGACTTGCATGAGTTATACGCAAGTGTAACTCAGGCCTTAGAAGACAGCTTGGGCTTGGAAGATGGCTTGGGCTAACCATTTTAACTTTTATTTTCTTTTCTCTTTATTTGATAAATTAATAGTACACATGAAAATAATAAACATTATAATTAGTGATGAGAGCGCACTACCATGCTTCAGTGCTCGGTAGTGGTAACGAGCAGTTGGATGCTTGGATGGTCTTGACTAGAGTACTGACTATATGATGTAAGTCAGTGGTGTACTCAAATATTTTTCCTAAAAATCTTTCGGAAAAATGCTCAATTGACTTCCATTATACTCAGGTACTCCGGTCGTGTTCTTCTGAGCGTCCTACTTCTTGTTACCAGTACCGAGCACCTGAACATGGTACTGCTCGCTCACCACTAATGTTAATGTATCTCTTATCAGAACAATACCCTTCTTTCTCCAGGATTAATCTTTTATTTTCAATATTCTGAATTCACGTGTAGCATGATGATTGAATGGGTGAATGTTTTGGCAAAAGGTAATCTGCTGTCAGTTGTTGTGTTTTTTGTTCTTTTGTGATCTTCACACATTCCCTGTTCTTGGCTACATTTGTATACACTTTTATGTCCCGTTAATAAAGGACCCGTGGTGTATGTGGCAGGTTTCTTGCTCACATGTTCCCATCCTGAGTGTGAGACGTGTCTATGTCCTGACTTGTTACTGGAGGACGAATGCTT